>NW_012109809.1:745028-764805 GCF_000951045.1 Mandrillus leucophaeus | reverse complement strand
AAAAAAAAAAAATTTTTTTTAAATTATGCATTGGCCATATTTCCCCACATTACCGAAGGCTGCCTTAGGGACAGACACACAGGTCTGATCTGTCCTTTTTTTGTAGCTTCTGCCTCAGGGCCTAAAACACACTGGAAGCCCCTAAGGGTATATCCAGCTTTTTCTTTCCATTTCCTGAATATTGGATAGTAAGTAGAGGAAGACTACTCTTCAGATTAACTAGATTAGGATAGGCATTGTCATTGTTTTTAAATGTTAGGTAGTTAGAATATGGAAATTAATTAATTTGTCCAAAATCATGCAATTAGTCTGAGCCTGGATTCTACTCAGTTCTACCTTGTTCCCAACCCAGTGCTTTTCCGATAAGGTCATGGAGATGACCATATGGATAAGCGTAAATTGAAGGGTCACTGAGGTAAGCAAGGCTGACTAATACAGTCAGAAGTTCTCCACTGGCTCTTGGATGTGCCATGCCTGAGCTACTGTAACTGAAAGGCCAGTACTGGACTTCCGAAAAGGATAGAACAGGCAAGAGCAAAAGGAAGTGTTTTTAGTTGTGGCAGTCACTGGAGTCTTCTCTGTTCTGTATATTTTCTAAATAACCCAGCTAATCCTCAGGCTAGGTCTTTGCCCCTTTTTATACTGTAGACTCAAATCCATGAGCCCCAACTAAAGTACAACATCTGAACTATTTCCAGAGAAGAAATGACCCTATCTCAGTCTTTCTCAAGGAACTCAAGAATTTACTTACTATCTCATCTCAGCAAATATCCACTCATCTAAATCTAAGAGACTTGGGCACAAAGAGGCTTAAAGCCAGAGAAACAATCAATAGTCCCTCCTATCAAGGCTTTCACCATCTGCAATCCAAAGATACCCATGTCGGCTTGGAGTCTAAATGGCTTGTTGGTGTCATTTGAGCAGTGAATGAGTAATGTACAGCAGAAGCCTTAATCCACCCCCCACCCCTATTTTCACTTTTGTTCACATATGTCCTAAAGATTCCATTAGCTGTCTGTCATAAATTCCAAAGCAGCCACAATTCCTGAGCATTTACAAGATCAAGATAAAGAAATGCCATCATGAAATGAGGTTGATTAAATGTCTTTGAACAAAGGGTTTCTAATGACTTGCCTCACACGTATCTCAAGTGTGTGATAGCAAAGGCATTACAAATAGGGATTGCATCACCATGTCTACTAGTACCCTTTACTAATCAACTGACCTCGCATGAACTGTATTTACATGCCATCATTTTCATTAACTGAAACACTAGGAGAAAGAAAGTTGAAGCTAAAACACAAAGACTCATCACAACATTTCACCTGTATCAACTACTTACTATGAACTGCTGCCTTCTTATCTACACTTTTTTTCATTTAATTTTCATAACAAACCTATGCAACTTGCCCAAGTCACAGAGCTAGTAAGATGAGGTAAAATTTGAGTTGAGGTCTGACTCCAAATCCCATGTTCTTCAGCATTCTGTTCTGGGAAACATACTCACCCAACAGTGTCTACACTGTTCACATTCTACATGTAAAAGAGTAAAAAAAGTTCTTTCTAAATTATTTGATCGGATCCTTAGAGTACATATTTATTCCCCCTTTCCACCCACACCAGATGCTATTGATGTACTTGAGTATAAGCATAAAACTCAATATGACAGTGGTTTTCCTCTCTCTAGAAAAGGAACCACAAAACACACATGCACACATACACACACACAACAGCAGTTGCCCAAGAGTCAGTGCTTTGATTCCTTTCTGAAGCTGAGAGAGAAAATTGTTCTTATCTCCTAGTTTATAAACATTGTTTTGTTTGTTTGATTGACTTTAATGCAATGTACAAGACAAATTTGTCATTTATTATACTCAACTTTTTTAAAATTTTATTTCTGCAGTGAAATTTCAGTCTTTGAAATCAGCTACATTTTTCAAAACTGTCCAGTATGTCAATAGTTGTATTTAATCTTCACCTCAGCCCTGTAAGATGAGTACTGTTTTCAGATGATATCCTTTCAGATAAGGAACCTGAGACTTATACAGGTGAATGCCCTTCTCAGTCTCACTCAGCTAAGTCCCTTAGGTCTTGGGATTCCAAATTTTTTTTTCTTTTTTAAATTAAATATTCATGCAGTTCCCTGGATTCCTAAGTCCTACAAAGAGTAGGAATGGGGCCTACAAGCTTTTTATTTAAATTTTCAGAAATTAAAAATGCCAAGTGAATACACAGTCTATTCTCAGGCAGAGACCATTCAAATATTGATTGCTTTGCTTTGGGCTAGAATTCTAACAGGTGAGTGTGGTAATGCTGTTATTCTAATTAGATTTTCATAGAGTAATGAAAATAAAGACAATAATTGTTACTTAATAAAATCTGCCTTAAAGTCAAAAAATCTTTCAAGCCCATGTGCCCATGAGCAAAATAAGGTATCAAAGGGGTTCTTGCTAGAAGGATAAGCCACCGCTGTCTTCTAATTAGTTGTGTGCCTAGAGAACAGTATACATGAATAGGGGCTAGAGACCGCATGGTGTCTTGAGATGCATAAGCCCTCTCTAACCCTGTAGTTAGATGGTTGTCTCATGAGTCAAACAGTTGCCAAGTGGTATGGAACCTAAGGAAGTCCTTCTACAAATTGAGAATCCATTATTGTAGTTTCAACCCTACAGAAACCAGCTAGAGTTACAGGAGGAAACCTTATGCCCTAGGAATTCCATTTCAGTCCTAAGGTGTTCTGAAGGGTCAGGGAGCCCTGCATCAGTTATGCATCTGGAGATCAAGTGTTTTCTTATCCCTAATGCTTCACTGGGAATTGCCCCTGGCTGGCTGCCTGAGTCTCCATCCCATGCGACAGTCGTGTTGTCCACATCCTTGCTTTGGTGTTAACGTGCATCCTCATCATACTTTTTGGTACCCATTTCTGTGACCTCTGAGGTTCTAAGGATCTTGGTGCAGGAGAACCCATAGTTTTGGGCAATGATCAAGCAGAGTGAATGAAACTTCTGCCCCTGACCCACCTAAAACTTGTTCCCCTGCTCTCTACAGTTCCAAGGTCAAGTCTCCCATGAGAGCAGTAAAGGAACTGAAGGTCACAAAATGCTGGCAATTCACCATGCCTTGGAGGGTTTCCCAGAAAGTAAAATGAAAATGAGATTGTTTTCACATAAGACCTCTGTATTTGGAGGACAGGATTCAAACAGTTTGAATGTGCGATTTCACTGTGCACTGAGGTAACCCCCACAAAGTCTTTTTTTTTTTTTTCAAAAGCCAAAATAATATCAAAAATACTTCCTGCAGAGAACCCTAACTAGGCAGAATTCTTTTTTGTCATCACTGGGCTGATGTTTTCAAGGATTCATTTCTCAAGATAAGCCTTATATAGTGCATTTGGCTGGAGCTCATGCGTACTTCTGTGGAATGATGGCTTTCGTCCATGGGGCCTACTTTGTGGTGATCTCATTAGGTTTCACAAGGTAAACAGCTGAAGACTTGTGGTTAGTACGTGAGCAGGCTTTCAAGAGAAGAGAAAACCCAGGAGAGGTTGGCCAGAAGATGTTGCAGTAAATTGGCAGGTGGCAGGCTTCTCTCTATGACCCGAGGAAAGCCAATACCCCTACAAATTCCAAGGAGATGTACTTTCCATTTCAAATACACGTATCCCACAAAATTTAGCTCTGCTTCCTACAAAGGAATCCTGATCATAGGAGGAGCTAAGGCCTAGACTTCCCAGAATGTGACTGTTCTCTACTCAAATTCATCTCATTTTGCTTTTCTTTGCAAAATGAAAATTCTCCATTTTCCATAAGAATAGTATTGTTATAGAATATAGTTGTGTTGATAAATTATAGTCCAACAAATTAAACTAAAATAGTCCAACAGAGGCATCCTAGGCCTATATCACTGTTATCTTTCTCTGTGGCTTTATGCCAATTTTTAGACATCTTGATGTTGGCTCAGTTTCACATCTTTACTCATCTGCATTCTAATTATGGATAACCACAAACATTTATTGATGGGTTATCTACTCAGTTCAGCAACAATCATCTACTGTTTCCCAGAAGTGTATTAGACACTGTCTTTGACATAGGATTAAATAATCTTGCCACTTATCAGAGATGAGAAGGTTTTAAATTTATCCAGTAGGTCAACCACAGCTTCTTTAGAGTCCTCTATATTGATGTGTATGTGAGTGTGCATGTATGTGTGTGTCTGCCTGTGTGTGTATATCTGTATGTGTATGTGTACTTTTAATCATTATACAGTACCAAGAAGATAATGGGTTCTCAGTAAATATTTGTTGGTGATACTAAATTAGTAATAAACTAGGAATTTAATCAAGAAATTGATTTATCAAAAGAAAACTGGAATTGCTAGGGGAGACTAAAGAAAAGAATCGGAAGTGTTAACCATTGGTGTAGAGGGAATAGGGCATCGGGGGTCTACTTTCTCTTCTGCCAACCCCCAACTCAATGGTACAGCACATAGGCAGACCTCAGTTCTGTTTGATTCTGCTACTACACACACCAACAGCGCAACTCTGGGCAAATCACTTCAGCTCTCTTGGCCTCAATTTTCTCATTTTCAAAATGGAGGCAGGGGATTGAGAGTATAACATCTCTAATGTCTTCTCTAGTTTTGATATTCTGTGTTCTGTGCAAAACTAGAAAAGTTTACTTCAGAAAGTTCTTTAAGGAAAATACAGAAATAATTTTAATTTCTCTAGGGAGATCACTCCTGTCTCTTGGGTAAATAAGGGGAATGAAAAAAACTGCTCAAGAGATCCCAGCTATGCCACCTTGAAGATGTTATAAATTGGTGAGGCTGGGCATTGATCTTTACTAGAGGAGAAACCCATTTGGCTGGGAGAGTGCAAGAACCACATCTGAGTTCTCATGTCCAGCATTCAGCTTTGCCATGCCTGTGTGTCACTTATGCAAGCTCCAGCAAGCAGGCAGTCATGACTATCATTCTCTCTTTATAAATAAACGGAAGCCCTTAAAGGTGACGTGACTTGCCCAAGGTTACAGAAACATGGCAGTGAGTCAGATGGAACTGTGTGTGTTTGGAGGAGGAGGAGAAGATGACATTATAAACAAAAGGCAGAGAGTGAGGGACAGATCCACACCTCTTCTGAAGTTATAAAAAAAAAAAAAAAAAAAACCACAATGGTCACAGGCTGCAGAAAAGCTTTGAGTCTGCTCCGGATCCTGAGATCACCCCTGTCTGCCTACCTCTCCCGGAGCCACCCCAGGCGCCCTGCCCAGGGTTACTCTCCCAGGTTGTTGCTAACTGGGTGCCTGTGCTTGTGTCCCTTCTTGTAAGCTTCATGAAAGGCTATTTGTAATGAAAAGAGGTCATATCAAAGAAGGGAGACTGCATCCTCCAGGCCCTGAACCAAAAAGGCAGGTTTTTTTTAAAGAGGAAGTCTGGTTTCCCTATTACAATCTGCAGAAATGAATGGTCCTCAAGATGACTAGCAGAATTATGACATTCTATTTCAAGCATTTAAAAAATTTTTTTTTACCTGAGGTTATTTTACTTCTTTTTGCTCTCCTTCTCCACATGAAAAGGAAAGAATAACGCTTGCTCACTATGATACTGTATGAGAGAAAGCAGCCCAGGCAGTACAACTCAAAGGAACCTACTAATTGCACCAAACAGCAAGGCATAGCTAGACATTTCAGTAAATAAAGTGTGATATCATCATGGCCCACACTGGTTTATCTTATCACCCAGACCCATGCCTAGGGAGTGCTAAGACCCTGAAGAACCACAGTCACAAGTGATGGCAAAGAACCTCTGGTCCAAGAAGAAAAATGCTGAAAGAAATTGGGCATCAATGGTCTTATGTCTCAGCAGCATTTAGAGGCTGCATCACTTTGCTGCCTGTTATTGTCCTTGCTAAATATGAGAGAGAGAGAGAGAGAGAGAGAGAGAGAGAGAGAACTAATTATCATCACCAGGGGATATCTGGTAATTTTCAAGGTACATGAAGGGGGCAGATGATGCCATAAATTCAGTAAGAACCAACTGATTTCTTGGCAGACTCTTCAAGTGACTTCCTGTTATACTCAACAAAAATCTTACTGAACATACCCACTTCTCTGTTTCTACTCTATTCCTAATATCTAACTAACTTCTTCTTAGGTAGTGTCTTGGGAAGAGGGATAGATAACACGTAACAAAATATATAATGCTTAGTTGACTGTCACACCTGTATTAACTACACTCACTCTTTAGAAGCCACAAAACTAACGATCACCAAAAGTCACCCTTGGCTTGCCCCCCACCCCATATACATTCACTTAAGGTAGGATAGGAAGAGGACAGGCTTATGATTCAACCATATAACATTTCTTAACGAAGTCAGAGAATCGGAACAGCCCATGATTCCAACAACCATTGTCAATGTCCAACTTAACTCAGATACAGACCTCAATGCCTCAATTCATGCCCATCAAGGTGAAAAAAAGAAAAACAGTGGGGAGAGGCGAGTGGGAAAAAAGCTAAAAGCAAAGAAATATCAACAACAATGATGAAAAAAAAGGAATCAGACAAGGTGCTGAAACATGGAGACAATCTCACAAAGTCCTAATGCTAACGACCAAGTACCAGCTGGCACCTTTACAAGTTGTTCTCCAGTCAGTGAGCACCATTGCTTCTTGAATTGAACTGAATTCCTATTATTGGACTGGATTCTCTAGTCCTGCCAGCTCTCTCACAGGAGAAAAAGAGTTTCAGAGCATGACGTAAAATAGAACTCTTTTCTCCTACTTTCAAAAACTAATCTCATACACCTACCCAAAGCCCTCACTCATTGATAGTCAAGAGTCCATGGGTCTCCCATCTGTGCCCGAGCACCTGCCTCCCAGTGAAAAAGGGAAGAGGGGGCTTATCCAGTAGAGGAAGATGCAGAACTGTCTCTGATAGTCCCATGCTTCACTGACCAGTAGGCCAAAAGGGAGGGAGGCAGCATTTTGAACAGAGGAGACTTTCATGCCATAAATCTTCAGGCATTTGTGGGCACCAAGTGTCTTTCTGTGACTGAGATGGAACTAAAATAATTTACAAGTTTGTGTGTGTGTGTGTGTGTGTGTGCATGTCTGTGTGTATGTGTGTTACATGGAAAGAACTTTAATATGAGAAGGGCATTAAATCAATTTTGCAACAAGAAAAATCCTTTGTCTGGACTATTTCTGGGTGTTGGTTACACAAAACCTAAATAGTTGTTTAATTTCTGGAAGTAATTAGCAGAAGCAAATATCTGTTCAAAACACTAGTCTAAAGACTTCTATTGATAGCATACTCTTTTCTCTAAAATTTCTACAACACATTTTTATCATTTTTAGAAAAGACACACTACAAGATCCTTTAACATGTAAAAAATTCTTTTGTGATGTCTAAACAAGTCTCAGGGCTGGTTAATTATACTGAACTTCAAATGTCTTCAAGTAACTCTTGGCATGCTGAATTTTGTATCCCATTACCAATACATCTTATTTTAGATGGTGTCATGAGTAAGATTAACCAATAAAATTCAGGTAAACTCGTCACTGGATACAGTAGCCTGCACATCATTTGGTTAGACTGTGCGCTGAGCCTACTCGCCAAACGTATTTATTCTCCTATTCTGCAGACACATACTCTACACATGTCTGGTTTGGCTTAATATTTGGCTGTTCTCCTAAAGGGATTGGTTGAGGGTCACCATGTTTCGTCTTTTTACCAGTATCTGATAAAACTCTAACCTGGGATACTACTATTCTTCACATGCATTTATATCAAAAGCTATTTACTCCCACTTCCCCCAGGCCAAAGTCATAATGGCATGTTAGAATCAAATGTTTTCCATTGTTCTAACACATATCCAATAAGAAGACATTTAGAGAGTGCCTAACATGTCTGACACCTTGCTAAGGGATATAGATTCAGAGATGAGTAGTTGACAGTTCTGCCCAAAGAAAGACCAACATCTTTTTTTTTTTTTTTTTTTTTTTTTTTTTTTGAGACGGAGTCTTGCTCTGTCGCCCAGGCTGGAGTGCAGTGGCTGGATCTCGGCTCACTGCAAGCTCCGCCTCCCGGGTTCATGCCATTCTTCTGCCTCAGCCTCCCGAGTAGCTGGGGCTACAGGTGCCCGCCACCTCGCCCAGCTAGTTTTTTTGTATGTTTTAGTAGAGACGGGGTTTCACCGTGTTAGCCAGGATGGTCTCGATCTCCTGACCTCGTGATCCGCCCGTCTTGGCCTCTCAAAGTGCTGGGATTACAGGCTTGAGCCACCGTGCCCGGCGAAGACCAACATCTTATAGAGAAAATGAATCAATAAAGGAGCCAACACAGTATCATATGTGGTAATAACTGAACACAAAGGAAAAAAGTTTCAGATGGGTGCTCCCCAACTGTCCAAGTGGTATTTTAAAGAAAAGAAAATTTGGATCCACATTCTTCCTTTCTAAAAATCCAGGCTATGAAGAAAAAGCTACTTCCTTTTAGGAATTTGTCTGAATATCCTAAGGAGGTGAAATTACAAGAGTAGAGACAGTTGTGGTAGCCATGGCTAAGAAAGTTTTGATCCCTGGAGAAAGAGGGTAAGAGGAGAGTCTGGAGAGATCTTTCTAACTAAAAGTTAGGAAAAAGAAGAATTCGAACTTTGCCCTGAATCACAGTCTCTGCCTAATTCACATCCTTTGGACTGGAGACTTAATTTAGAAACATTCTGTGCAGTCCAGGGCTCACATGCTCTCCCATGCCCTAGGGACTTCTGCCTGGTGTACAAGCTTGTTATAAATCTGATTTCTACTCAGTTATGAATTAAACTTCATTTTTTCCTGGGAGCAACTTTAAACAGGAATAGTGAACAAAGTAAAAATCTAGAGAAGTAGCAGTGAGGTCTTCTAATGTCAGCAGCTGGCACCAGGTAGGAAGCTCAAGGTTAAAGAATAAACATAGCCAACCCAGTCCCCATCCCAATAGCCTACATTAGCACCAAATCCAACTCTCCAATACTACACATTGTAAGCAAAATATAAGTCAGAAGGGTAAGCTTAGTAGCTCTCAACCTAGCCTGGCTGGAAGTCCTTCTTAAGTTGACTTAGGTAAGCATTTAGCATATAAGTGAAAACTTGCATCATCTTAAACAATTTGCCTGTTTCCTGAAGTAGAGCTAACAAGATTGTTGAATTTTCTGATTCTTTTAGAAACTCAGGTCATAAATCACACTCTTAAGGAACCAATTTTCATATTGGTTTCATTTTATCATCCATTGAAAGAAAGAATATCTATCAAAGTTAATTAGGATAGATTTGGCTACTTAAATGTTTAAAACTTATTTTTACAAATGCTTAAACAAAGGTAAAAATAGAAATAATGAACGGAGAAAGTACATTTGCAACATAAAAAAACAGACAAAAGGTTACTGGTCCTAAAGAGTACTTATAAATCCTTACCAGCTACAGGGAATAGCCCAGTAAAAAGTTGGGCAGAAAATGAACTGACAACTCACACAAGAAGAAAGGTTCATTATCTATAATGACATGAAGAGATGTTCAGCCATGGTAACAATAAATTAAAGGCAAACTGAAACGGTAAGGCAGCATTTCATTGTCATGAGATTGGCAATAACTGAGTAACATTAGATGTTAATGAGCATGTGGGGAGCAGACCCTTCCACACATTGCTGTTGGTGGAAGTGTCAATCACTACAACCTCTTTTTTAAGGACAGTTCGTCAAAACATATTTTTAAATATTTTAACAAAGATAACTCTGGATTTCTCAAATTCACTTCCAGGACTTATTTTTAGAAAATAATAATAGTGCAGTGCATAAAAAGTTTCACACAGTACTTAAATATTTATGTAAGTTTTATAACAGCAAATTTTGAAAACATCTTAAGTGTTCATCAGCAGGGCTTAGATATAAACACAAACATACACGGATACTGTGCAGCCATTTAAAATGATGAGATCCATGTTGCAGTAGTAGCTCAGAGCTACCAGTGGTAGTTGAGCGGCCAATAGATCTGTGTTTAAATTTTAGCTCTGTTCATTACTAGCTGTGTGAACTTGGGCAAGTCATTTGACCTCTGTAAACCTCATTAATCTCATCTTAAAGAAGTGAGGATAACACAACTTCCTATATCTTAGCATCAAAGTGAGTTAGATGAGAGGATGAATGGAAAGCCCTTAGTATACTACCTGACACACAGTAAGGGCAGAATAATTGTGAACTGTTGTTAGTGACAGCCTGTGGATTCAATCCTGCTAAGTGAGGAAAATTAAGATGAAAATAGCACTGTCAGTTTCTGTGCAAGATGGCAAACTAGCCCCATGGCTTTTGATCCTCCCAAGACCTTATTAAAACAAATTTAAAACCAAAAGAATAAGCTCATAACAGAGAAGAAAGAGGGGGCTATCAGTAAATTGCTAGAAGACAGAAAACAAATGGGGCAGAGGAACAAAACACAGAGCCAAAATAATTGCATCTGTAAAGCAATGAAGATACTATTTAAAAATCTAAATAAGAAAGTTCTTTTAGTGATAACAATTATTAGTCATAAAAAATTAATAGACTGGAAAATTATGTTGAAGCTTTTTGAAATGTAGAGCAAAATGACATAGGTGGAAATGTTGAAAAACAGATATTAAATAACAGTTAAAATTAAGATCACCAACATATACCAAAAGCACTAGAATATTTCCCAGGCACTGATTTACATTCATGGCCTGTGTTATCTCAATCAGTCTTACAGCAATCCTATGGGGTAGCTAATGATATTATTCTCTCCTAATAGTTGGAGAGGTTGAAGCATTAAGAAATTAAAAAGGCCAGGTGTGGTGGCTTACACCTGTAATCCCAGCACTTTGGGAGGCCAAGGTGGGAGGATTACTTGAGGCCAGAAGTTTGAGACCAGCCTGGGAAAACTGGCAAGATACCATCTCTACAAAATTTTTTTAAAAAAAATTAGCTGGGCATGGTGACACACACCAGTAGTCCCAGCTACTCAGGAGGCTGAGGCAGGAGAATTGCTTGAGCCCAGGAGTTTGAAGCTGCAGTGAGCTATGTTGACACTGCCCTCCGGCCTGGGCAACAGAGCAAGACCTTGAAAACAAAAACAAAAACAGAAACAAGAAAAGAAAAGAAAGGGAAAGAAAAGAAAAGAAAAGAAATTTGCCCCAGGCCACATGGCTAGTACTTGGGGTATGCACACAGCCGGTGTAGCTCTGTGCTGAATTGTCTCCGTCACCCGTGCACCTCCAAACCTCTGCTAAGAGCATGAAGAAGCAGGAATAACATTTTTCAGAGTGCTTGCCCCACGTGGTTTCAGATTACAGCCTGAAGCCAGTATCAGTGACTGGAAAGGTATTAAATAGAAAAGACAAGACTATTATTCTCTAAAGGCAGTTGCAGACAGATATATGGGTAAAAGTTGGATGTGAAGTTTGAAGCAGCTTAACATTTGAGCATCTAGAATCAAGCACTTTGGGGTTGTGGACTGAGCGAGTCAGTGACAATTCAAGAAACTTTCACTCTTCCAGCCCTTCCAATGCTTATTCCTTGTGTTAAGATGCTTCCTACTGAGAGAACACAGAAAGTCTTTTATTTCCCTAACCAACTCATGTAGGTTCCAAATGCTGAGACCTAATCCTGGAAGTCCAATATCTAACTGAAAGGTGTTTCAGAAATAGCACAGAAAACTGAAGGGAAGAAATTATCAAAAAGTAGAATCTTAGTGCTCAAAAGATACAAATCTTATATGATAGGGTTCATGTCCAGCACAATGAATTAAAAAGCGAAATAGGCCAGCTTCTTACACACCTGTAATCCCAATACTTTGAGAGGCCAAGTCCAGAGGATCGCTTGAGGCCAAGGGTTTAAGACCAACCTGGGCAACATAGCAAGACCCTCCCCTACAAAAAATTTTTAAAAATTAGCTGGGTGTGGTGGCACACATATGTAGTCCTAACTACTTGGGAGGCTGAGGAGGGAAGACAACTTGAGTTCTTCCAGGAGTTCAAGGTTACAGTGAACTATGATCTTGCTACTGCACTCCAGCCTGGGTGACAGAGTGAGATCCTGTCTCTAAAAATTTTCTTTTTAATTTTAAAAAGGAAAAACAAGTACATAGGCAACTTTTGGTATTTTAGAATTTTAAAGACTAAAAGGACATATATTTCAGAGAGGAGAAAAAAGTAACCTACAAGAAATGCAAATTAACTGGTTCTTACTTCTCATCACCACCATATGATGCTAGAAGATACTGGGGAAATGCCTTCAAAGTTAGGGAACATTTCCACCTAGAGTTCTATACCCAGCCAAACTATAAATCAAGACTTAAAGCAGAATATAGACCTTTTCTGGTAGTAAAGACCAAAATTTTAACTTCTGTGCAAAATATTTTAAACAAGGATGAAATTCTACTTCACTTGGTAAAACTTTCAGCAGAATGCAAGATGATATATAATCATTTTAATGCTATGGATTTATTCTTATGAGTATTAAAAATGTGTAGCATAGCAAGCTTCCATAGCTATGTATAGTATTCAGAAGAAAAGTATTACATGTAGTAGGTATTCAAATTACATAATAGAATAGAGAGTAGGTAACTATGGCAAAATTGTGAAGATAGCACAAGAATGACAGAAATCTGGGAAACACCTTGCTAAAGTAAATGCCTTAAGGTATTATTTCTTCCAAATGTATCTACATTTGTAAATATATTTATAAATATATTCACAAAAAATATTTGTAAAAGAAGCGACTTTCATGTAAAAAAAGGGACTTAAAGGACACTACAGAGCCAAAAGCAGAAATTCATCAACTGCAGCAATACCAGGTCAGAGGAGCCCAGAGACTGTGACTTGTTGGCTCAGCCATGAAGTTGGCCCAGCTTCCTTAATTCATATTTACTGTTCTTCTCACCCCCAATCCCCAGTAGCTCTGACTATGTTTCCCAGGAAGCCTCTCCCGCAGGGAAGGGAACATGAGGATACACTGAGCTGTGTGTTTGTCTACAAGTTCCACTTCTCATTATAAAGCAGTGTTTAACAATCTGACTCATGCCTCAATACCTTTATTTTTACTTCCTCCCATTTTCTCTCTAATTCTTTTATCCTGTTGGATTATGTCTTTTTGTATAAGTAATCTCAAATCTTATTTGGAGTGAGAAAGAGTTTAAACAAATATCACTAATGACCCTAACTTTACTTTCTTGTGAGGTGTGGCAGTCCCTGGAGCCTGATTCCCTGTGGGCAACTGGTACACTGGGGCTTCTGGTCCTACAGAGCTGGGATCAACCCAGCTCTTTTGATATGGTGCTCAGGGTTCTTGGTTCCACAATCAGACTAACTCAGGCTGTAAGCAGAAAACAAATTTATTGAAGGAGGTCAAATAGTTCACAAGGGAGCTAAGAACACTGGTGAATGAGGCTTGGTGTATAGGAAAAAACACAGGAAGCAAAATAGAGCCAAGATGGTATGTGAAGTCAGTTTAAGAGGCTGCCATTGGCGTTATCACCACGAACACTAGCTATGATTTCACCAGCCACATCTGACTCTACCCTCCATCAGAGGCACCAACCTTCATCTCTAAAGGTTCACTGGAAATTTGCATTGCTCAGTGAAGACTCAAATCCTAGACAGATGCACCTAGTGGCCTGAGCTTCCAGGGAAGGAAACATCTAACCCTTTGGGCTTGGGCTTTCTTTATTTGTATTTCCTGAAATAGGAGGGCAGGTCAGGCAAAATTGTCAAAAGTCCACCTCACTTGTGACCCTGTGAGACTCTACCAGAGCAGCCAACTCATGTCCCTCTTTATTGTCACCTCTTTTTTATTTTTCTTTTTTTTCTTGAGACACTTGTTGCCCAGACTGGAGTGCAGTGGCAAGATCTCGGCTCACTGCAACCTCCATCTCCCGGGTTCAGGCGATTCTCTTGCCTCAGCCTCCCAAATAGCTGGGATTACAGGCACACACCACCACGCCTGGTTAATTTTTGTATTTTTAGTAGAGACGGGGTTTCACCATGTTGGTCAGGCGGGTCGCGACCTCCTGACCTCAGGTGATCTACCCACCTTGGCCTCCCAAAGTGCTGGGATTACAGGTGTGAGCCACCATGTCGGGCCCAGCCGTCACCTCTTTTTTTTTTCTTGTCAAATTCAGCAGTTTGCAAGTCAGGATACTTATGCTACATTACTTATATTTGTATAATATACATGTTTTACTTATTTTCAAGTTGTACTCTAAACATGAGTTTCTCATTTACATTTTTAGGGTCTTTTTATGTGTACTTCTGAATACACATACATGAGGCTGAGAAGTCTTTCCTGTTCAATTCTACTGGGACATAAGTTTCACATTACCTATGAGCCTTTTTCATTGAAAAACAAAAATCCTTCCAGAACAAGAGAAGGCTAAAAAAAAATAAGAAGAATAAAAATAAAAAATAAAAACCCATTTTGAGGATAAGTTCAAAGAGACTGAATGTTCCAATGTAATTAACCACCAACAATGTAAGATGCTTATTTCATGAATTCTTGAAAGAGATCTTAAACTATGATAGCACAGAAATCACTGAATTGCTTAACTCAAAAGTTAAATAGATGTCTCTGGTAAACTGGTAGCAAAAAAAAATCTGTGAGGAAACAAAGACATCCATTTTAGTGGCATAGGAAAGATGATGTAAGTATAAATAAAGAAATATCAGCCGTTGGTTGATACTCTTTGCACTAAATTATATTCGTAAGCAAGATTTTTATGTTTTGTTGGATCTGACTTTTCATTACCCTGTTACAATAATATTTCTCATGTTTGTTTTAGTCTCCTTTACATTTACGGTGTCCTAGAGGCTGGTGGTGTTAAATTTAATTTGTCAACCTACGTTTAATTTTACAAGAATCCAGATCAAACTGCTATATAAACAAGAATGGCCTTGCAGGAACTTCTTAGTGATTAGGCTGGAGAAGTCACAGTTGAACTAAAAAATATGCTGCCAGTAGTCCTTTTTCATTTTCCCCCTTATAATTTTAATGGCTGAAATGAAAGAGCCTTTTTTCTTTAACAATAGTATCCTTGTTAAAAATCCTTTAAAGAACTGTTCTATGACACTGAAAACGGTCTAATTAAACCATTAATATAACAATGATGCCAAGCATTGCTAGATTCAAACAACGCACTTCCATCTTATGGTAGATATTGAAGGTGATTTTTTTCTGGCATATAGCATGAGTCCCAGTTTGGGAACTCCTGTCCTTCCTTGCAGAGAAATATCATTAATCTGTGATACTTACTACAATAGCGCATTATTTTCCTCAACAGAGGTAGTCATTGAAACTGCATATTATCAAGGCAGCTGTCCCATTAAGTTTTTACAAAGGATTAAGGGGTTATATGAGTACCCAACAGCTGCACCAGCTAGGATAAAACAAGGGTTCCCAAATCTTATGCCTATTAGTATATGGAATGAAATGATACATTCTTTATCCATGCAGTAGGATATTCATATTTGAAAAGAAAATTGTATTAGAAATAAAACCTCATTCATGCAAATGCAAAGCATTGTGTGAACACAAATGAAGAAATGTAGAAAGAAATATAAAACATTTCCCCTTCTCTTGAGAAGTCTACCAGAGTCTCAGTAGGCATGTTTTAAACGTTCAAAACATTAAATAAAATTAAAGATTTAAATAAAAGCCTGAGTCATCAAAGAAATTCTGCAAGTTAGTTCATGAATAACTGCTGAACAATACACATGGCTGCAATGGAAGTTTCGGAAGTGAGAACATCTCAGGGCCAGAGGTTAAAGGAGAAAGTTGATGTAATTTCTCAATCAAGACCTTAAAGATTGGTCTGAAGTGTGTGTATGAAAGTTGGAAGTAATCTGAGAGATCATCTTCTACTCCAGTGTTTCCTAAACTTACCTGTTGAAAAGACTCACATATGAGAAATCTAAAAATAAAATGCCCCAGGGGCCGGGTGTGATGACTCATGCCTGTAATCCCAGCCCTTTGAGAGGCCAAGGCGGGCAGATCTCTTGAGGCCAGGAGTTCAAGATCAACCTGGGCAACATGGTGGAACCCCATCTCTACTAAAAATACAAAAATTATCCAGGCATGGTTGTGCACGCCTGTAATCCCAGCTACTCAGGAGGCTGAGGCATGAGAATCACTAGAACCTATGAGGTATAGGTTGCAGTGAGCCAAGATTGCACCATTGCACTCCAGCCTGAGCGACAGAGTGTGAGATTCTGTCTCAAAAAAAAAAAAAAAATTCCCCAGTTCTTTTCTCTGCCCTATTGAACCATATATGCCAGAGAAAGAGCCCCAAAACTGTGTTTTTTAAATGCTGCAGGTAATCATTTTCATCTGGAAGTTTCAGGAAAATTGTTCTAAGCCAACCTGTGATCTCAGCAAATAAAACACTGAACAAATACCAAATGTAAAAAAGAAAAAAGAAAAAAGCAGATAGGAGACAATGGTGTGTGTGTGTGTGTGTGTGTGTGTGTGTGTGTGTGTGTGTGTGTGTAGACAGATAGTAACCACCAGGGAGTCCAACAGGGAGGAAGATTTGCGCAGGAGCCAGAGCCAAAGAGCTATGGCCCAATGCCTTTCACACAATGAACACTCAAGAACTATCTTGCACTGACTCCATTAAAAATGAAGCAAAGAACAAAACGAGCTGTAACTTTCAAGCATTTGATTACCTATTTATTACTTATTACCACCTATGTTCTACTCATTTTATAAAACCTCTACTTGGAGACACAGCCCATGAATCTTAAAGTCAATTGTGGATTGTGTAGCAAGACAGAGTCAAATCCCTCAGTGCCCAGGAAAAATTTAAATGCCAAAGGGGTAAAGAGATTTTGCTGCAATGAGCTAGAAAGTTGAAATTCAAGAAAAGGAGACTCTGAGCTGCATCTCAGAGAACCTATTCAGATGCTTATTAGATTGTGGTAGATTTTGCTAAGGCATGTGATGGAATGAATAGTTCGCAAAATAATTTTAAACTGGCTTAGAACACCCTGAAGAAAATTGCTCCAAACTAACTCAAGCCTTGAGCAAACCACAGAAACATAAACTACCATATGGGGGATAATCTCACTGTGGCAGGGTGGAGCAAATGACTTCATGCATTTTTTCACCATCCCCCACCATCAGAGCTCTGGTTCTTAATGCTTCTCTCTGCATTTCTCTAGTCAGTGGGAGTTTCTAAGTGTGTGTGTGTGTGTGTGTGTGTGTGTGTGTGTGCGCGCGCGCGCACGCGCATTTTAAGACAGAAATGCCTGTACTGATATCCCACTAAATTCTAAAATTCTATCATTTGCTTTTCTCATAGGCTCTCTACTTTTTTAATGGAATTTGTGAAGCACCTTAATAACAAGTTGATTTATAAAGCTTACATAGAATTAATGTTTTGACATTAATATTTTATTACTTGACATTTCAGTACATGTAGTTTAAATGTCAGAATCAGAGTTTACTAGAAACATCAAGTTTTCATTTGCTTACTTTCTAACAAAAATATTTCAAATGCATCTATTTTGCTGTTAGTACATAAATGTCAGAATCAGAGTTTACTAGAAACATCAAGTTTTCATTCGATTATTTTCTAACAAAAGTATTTCAAGTTCATCTATATTGCTGTTAGTATAGCTTGAAGAACCCATGGCTTGACATGTTTCATAGGATTGCAGCCATGGGAGGGGTGAGTCAACAACCACGATAAACCCATGAAGATGGTTTTATCATCTACTAGATGCTGCACAGACGGAGGCAACACGCTATATTTTGCAAATGAGTCCTGTCAGTGTGGGGCCCAGGCCATCTTTAGCCTATAAGCATCATCCTGGAAACTAGGAGTCAGTCAGTAGAGTTTACTGTGACATTTTAAGGAAGAAAGGAGAAAAATGACTGCTCTTCAGAGCTGATTAGAGTAAAAATGTAATTATATATGTGCATAAATATCCTAGTGATATATCTTTTTTTTTCAATGATTGTCTTAGTCCACTCAGGCTGTTCTAACAAAATATCATAAACTGGGTAGCTTATGAACAACAAAAACTTACTTATCACCATTCTGGAGGCGGGAAGGCCACAATTAAGACACCAGCAGATTTGGTATCAAGTGGGGAGCCACTTTCTGGTTCATAGATGGTGCCTTCTCACTGTGTCCTCACATGATGGAAGGGTAAACCAGCTCTCTGAGGCCTCTTTTGTAAGGGTACCAATCCTATTCATGAGAGTTTCAGCCTTACCCAAAGGCTCCTTCTCCTAATGCTGTCATGTTGGTGATTAAGTTTCAACTTAAGAATTTTGAAGAGACATCAACATTTAAACCACAACATTGAGATTTTATAGATATTTACATGTATATATACATACACACATATGTATGTATGTATATTCTCTGTGTGTGTGTGTGTGTGTGTATGCACACACAGTGAGGAATATATGTTTAGCATGTAAAGTTACTCTTTGCACCAGATGGTTTCAAGATAGCAAAATAATATAACACCTACTAAATGCCTACTAATTGGACATTGTCCAAATCAGTCATCATGCAACCCTATGAGGTGGAAATTTTTATCCCCTATTTATAAGTGAGCAAACACATCTCAGATTAAGTAATTTGTCTGAGGGCACACAGCTTATAAGAGATGAAATCAGATTTTGGATTTGAGTTTCTCTCTTTCCAAATTTTGTATTCTTAATCAACAGGCTATAATTGGGTAACAATCAAGAGTTCGTTGGGAATATTATTGGTTCATAATAGCAACAATATGCAGTTTTTAGGACAAGAGGCTTTAAGGGCAGAGATCTAAGTGTATCTGTCAAATAGAGAAAGCCATGTGAAGTTTCTGTGTCTTCATGCCTCTGTATTGGAGCCAGGCTGTAGCCACAACACTTATGCAAAAGCATTTCAGGGGAGACATTGCTAGGCAATCTGCACTTCCACTAGGTCAGAGTTTAATGCACATAATACATCTTGCCTTCATGTGCATGTTGCTAACCCATATTCCTGACTGATATTCTCTCAGTATGTCCACACTGAATTAAAATAAGACCAGAGAGCAACATAAAGTGCTGAGCAAAACTCTCTTGAAATTCACAGACATTGTCCATCAGCAGAAACCATGTTTACATTTTTAAAATTCCTATTTTACCTTACGTGGACTGGAATCCAAAGACCCCTCAAACCAGAACTTAATGTCAATGCATCTTTGTTGAGATAAAAGAAATTGTCCTACTCCAAAGATACTAAATACAGGTCCCATCAATAACCATAGCTTCCATTTTCTGTCAAAGTCCAATAAAATTTTCTACTATTTTTCAATTAGGAAAAGCAGCATTTCAGACAACAAACGAGGCTTTTATAACAAACTGGCAAAGTTGGAGTGCTTTTTATTGAAAGTCAGGTTATTAAAATGCAGATTTGTGTTGGACTGCGGGCCTCATCTTACTCTGGCCTCTGGGGAGTGAACTAGAAGGCAGAAGACGTGTTCTGTTTTCTTGCTTCTGTGATGTGCATACAGTTCCCGACCCCCCTCCCCTCTTTCCCCCTTCCTCACCCCTGTCTCTTATACACATCTAGATGTGTATAAGAGACAGGGGTTATATGAGTACCCAACAGCTGCACCAGCTAGGATAAAACAAGGGTTCCCAAATCTTATGCCTATTAGTATATGGAATGAAATGATACATTCTTTATCCATGCAGTAGGATATTCATATTTGAAAAGAAAATTGTATTAGAAATAAAACCTCATTCATGCAAATGCAAAGC
>NW_012109809.1:705105-744978 GCF_000951045.1 Mandrillus leucophaeus | reverse complement strand
CCCCCCCCTCCCCCGCCCCAGAGCCACGTGGGACTGGTGAGGCTGAGAAGCAAAATTTGAGTCAGAGCTTAGATTTAAAAACTGAAGCAATAATTTTCTCCATTTTCAGTTGTAGTTGTTTTATCCTTTGTGATAAATTGTAGGTGAGAAGTTGGGGAGAGGGGCCAAGATGCTACTTGGCTCATTCATAGCACTGCTTGGAACCTTTAGAACTAAGTGGGCCAGGCGCGCGGTGGCTCGAGCCTGTAATCCCAGCACTTTGGGAGGCCGACGCGGGTGGATCACAAGGTCAGGTGATTGAGACCATCCTGGCCAACATGGTGAAACCCCGTCTCTCCTAAAAATACAAAAATTATCTGGGCGTGGTGGCGCGCGCCTGTAGTCCCAGCTACTCGGGAGGCTGAGGCAGGAGGAGAATCACCTGAACCCAGGAGGTGGAGGTTGCAGTGAGCTGAGGTCACACCACTGCATCCCAGCCTGAGTAAGACTCTGTCTCAAAAAAAAAAAAAAAAAAAAAGAACTAAACACATTTGGATACTAATCCCAGCTTTGTGATTCTTCCATTCCACCTAGAACTACAGTGGTATTCAATTCTTTTTCTCCTGACATGAAGGTAATTTGAAGCTAATCATCCACACTGAGAAATGAGCAAGTGGTTCCAAAAGCAGAAGTGGGTATGGGTACACACGGGAGTGTATAAAGCTCAGAGTCTCCTTATACACGGCATTGATTCAGAAAGGAACTGACACTGTTGATGAAATTTATCACACAAGATGGGACGTGAACAAATCCTTCATCCTAAAAAGGACAGAAACTCAGAAGGGAATGACTAGGGAGAATGAGTCACTAGCAGCTGTTAAGAATCATAGTTAGACCTCTATTCCTGATTTAACTCTCTCCTTTATCTACCCCAGAGGCCAGTGGTTCTCAAACTTTAGCTGCATTCGAATCACTCCAAGGGCTTGTTAAAACAGGATTGCTGATCTACACACCCAGAATTTCTGATTCAGTACATGTGGGTGGGGCAAGAGAATTTTTAGCTCTAACAAGTTCCCAGGTGATGCTGGTCAGGGATACCACACCATAAGACCCACTGCTTTAGGCAATACCGGTTTCAGAATTGAGCCAGAGAGACCAAGACCAGTTTATTTACCTGGAAAACCAGCCCAACATTTTTTTTAATAGGAGAAAAAGCATGCACATTTATTTTATGTGTATACATAAGAAGTATTACGGAGTAATTACCCCAAGCCCAACATTTCCTCAAAATAGGTGCTTCTTTGTTAACTTAAAAGGGGCACTGCTAAAAGAGAGGATGAGGGGTCAGAGGAACACATTTTATCCAACAATGGGTGCTGCCCAATTCCATCTGCCACATTCAGCCGAGAACCAGACCAGCGTCTTAGCTATTAGTTCATTGCGTGGGTTTTGGTGCCAGACTAGACTTAGATTTGAGATCCAAGTCTACTACCTGAGGTGATAAACTTAAGTCAGTCACTTACTTTTCTAAACTGCAGTATTGGAAGAACAACACAATTGATCTCAGAGGGCTGTTGTGAAGTTTAAAGATAACGTTTAGGAAGCTTTAACACAATAGCTCATGTATAGTAAGGTCTCAGTAAATACTAACTGTATGTATTATTTAATTATATAACTAGCATTACCATATTATTATTGTAGAGCCAATATGTGTAATGCTTTTACACTCTCAGTAAATTTTGAGGTGTTTATCCCATTTTCAGATATTGGAAACTGGGGCACAAAGGGGTTAAGTACCTCGCCCAAGGGCATCCTAGGGAGCGCTCTGAAGTTATGCCTTGTGATGCCACAATTATCATCATTCTAATCACAGGCCTCTAAGTGCGATCTGATCCAGACCTTCCACCCAGCCCTCCCCAAGAACCTGGCCACGCTCCTCGGATTAAAGGAGGAGGTGTTATTTCTTCAAGCCCTCCTGGAGTCTCTGTTGGCCTTTTTTGGCCCACATACTGCTGTATGTAGTTTGTGTCTGAAATGGAAAATTTCTGTAACACAATACCCAGCTCTGATCCCCACAGACTCTCAAAGAATCTTTCTCTTTTTTTCTTTTGGTTTGGGTTAAAATATGACTTCATGTGCAAAAAAGAAGCCTCATTTCCCAGCACTCTCAGCAGATTCATAAACATTGCAGACTCAAAGCCCTCTGGTTCCTACGAATTCCAAAGAATTAATTTTCCTGTTTTGAAAGAGGAGATCAATGACTAAAAAGTGAGAAGAGAAGGGAAAGATTAAAACTAGCTGCCTGTTTGGTGCAGGGTATATAGGTCTAAGAGCCTGCACCTGCAAGAATCCTTGCACGGCTCCCACAACTTCCACAGGCAGCCCCGAGGAAAGGCAGGGAGCCGTAGCTGCACTGAGCTTTATGATCCTGCCTAAAAGTGAATAGTTAGGCAACTGCACGGGGCAAATCAAGGATTTTAGGTATTTGATTCATTGACTGCCTAGCACTCTTCTCTCCTAGAGTCAACTCTTCACACACTGTTTATGCTGTGTGAACAATACAGTGAGTTTCCCTTGAGTGAGTTAATTCTATGACAAGTTACTCTAACATAATAGTGAACTGAAAACTGCACAGGGCTTGGAGCCCAACTGTTTGACTTTCATTCCCAGCTCTACCACTTTCTGGCTGGGTGACCTGGGCAAGTTACTCAAACTCTTCATGTTTTAGTTCGCTCATCTGTAAGTGGGACTTGTCATCAACCGTACATTGTGAGATTTTCCTAGGAATCAATTACTTAATAAATTATCAAGTGCTTAGGGCAGTTCCTGATACATAGTAAGCCCCATATGTCTTGCTATTATTTTTTTTCTATTATTACTACAACTACTACTATATTGCAAGGAAAGGAGCAGTGCTATAATTTGAATGTTTGTATCCCCCAGAAATTCATGTTTTTGAGACCGTAGGTGATGATATTAGGTCGTGGTATTAGGAGGTGATTCAATCACGAGGACAAAGCCCTCGTGATTAGGATTAGTACCCTTATAAAAGAGACCCCAGAGCAGGCCAGCCTCTTCTACCCCATGATGACACAGTGAGAAGGCACCATCTGTGAACCGGGAAACAGTCCCTCATCAGACACCGAATCTGCTGGTGCCTTGATCTTAGACTTCCCAGTTCCTAGAACTGTGAGAAATGAATTCTGTTGTTTCTAAGCTACCCAGTCTACGATAAATGGTTAAAGCAGCCCAAACAGATGAAGACAAGCAGTTATGGCTATATTTGCTCAAGAAAATATAATGCCAAAATAGAAAGGAAGCAGTTTGGCCTTCTGGTAATGGCGCAACTCTGGATTCAGACAGACCTGCACATGACCTTTGACACCACTACTCAAGTTGTGTGACCTTTGACAAGCTATGGAACCTCTTTGAAATCCACTTTTCTGTTTATAAAATGGAGATAATAACATTTACCTCATAGGGCTACAGGGAGGATCTAATGAAGTAATGTTTGGGAAGTTCTCAACTGTTGGTCAGCAGCCCAGGAATGGTAGTTATTGTGTAACAAACTGGTCACATGAACAAAGAAACCTATTAAGTAGGTTTCTCCTAAAAGCGTTTACAACCATCCCACTGATACAACTGACTAAAATAATTCCAACATCTGAGATTCTCGCCAAATATACACAAACAAAGTACCTGGTAAAATAGCATGGTCCTTTGTATATTTTTCTGCCTCCTGTGTTAAACATGGATTGTTGTTAAATTGATAAATTGCCTGTCACCCGTATTCCCAACCTCTCCTTCTTTATTAGTCACACGTTTGTCCCAGCATATACATGTTGATGTGGTGAGGTTTTGCCAGATTTCATAAAGGGAAGTAAGATAAAAAAATACCCCAGTGATCCTCAAGTTTCGATTTTCAGATTATATGAAATTTGTGTGATGAAATAAAGGTTCTTGAGGAATCACAGGTAGGGCACCAGCATCATTCAATTCCAGGGGGCACTGTTTCCATCATACTGTATTAAAGCTAGGCTCCAAGGGGGGCCTTTAATGGAGAACACAATGGGATGGGTGCCTCCTGGAGTTGTGCAACAGAATAGCTCTGATCTCAAAGTGCAGGAAACAGGGTCCACTGACTCAGACTTGGACTCTAACCTGTCTTCTTTTTGATGAGTCAGGCTCTGTCTTCCGAAAGTTAATTTATACTTGCTGAGTGAGAACTTGCTAATCCCCAAGTGACATCACCATGAAGAGGAATTCTAGAATCACAGGTCTGAGAGTTGAAAGACCAGCACAGGTCATCGGGCCCACCCTCTCCAGAGCCCTAGGGGAACATGCCAGTGCAGTTCCAGTTTGCCTTTTGTCAATAGGGACAAAAAAAGTCTGAGGCTTGGCTTCCAAGGAGTATTAGAGTCCAACAAATTCTCATTCTCAACAGGCAGGCGTGAAACACTCTTAACCCTTGGCTCACTCCACCAGCACATGTGTTTGAAGCTCCTTAGTCCTGACTAATGCACTTTCTAAAGAAGTAGAAGGAGGTAGTGATATCAGCACTGAAGGGTGGTGAGAAAAAAATGGATGAACCCAAACACCAATGGAAGAAGGTCATGGAAAGTATTGACTCCAGAACACTAAAAAGTGACTATGCTTTGTCCTTTTATACTTTCCCCTTCTGCCACCCCCACAGGCTTCTTACACAATAGTATCATACAGCACTTTAAAAGCTGTCCACAAAATTATCTTGTCCTAAGGCACCCAGTTTTCAGATGAGAAAATGAGTCTCAGATGTCAGGCAGTACAAAGCATCCAGGAAAGATAGTCGATTCAAAAATCACTTATATTTTTAGCTTCCTTAAAAAGGAGAGAGAAATGTATTCAGGTCAGAGCAAGTGGCATTTTTAACTCCATTACGTAAATATGGAAGCGAATGCTCAAAATAAAATGGTGATGTAAACTTCGTTCATAAACGTCTCTGCTGGGTTAGACAGTCTATGGCGACATCAGGGCTTGAAGTGAAGATTGGAACTAGGTTATATCCAGAAGTTCCCTGAGAAGGGAGGCTGAGAGGGAGTGAAAAACTATGATCCCATTCTTTGAAACTTAAGGTGGAAAAGAAGCCAACCTCTAATCAGTAATGTGGAATTTACTTTAACATTTCATTGTTGCCATTTCTTCTTTTATATGCACACACACACATGCCTGCACACACACATATGCATATACACGTACTGCAAATAAGAACAGGAATCTGGAGTTAAAACACCAGGATTTTTAATTTACTACCTGTGTCATCTTTCTCAGTTTCACATTGTCTTTTCCGTAAATTAAAAATTATTATAGTGTCTTTCTCATAGCTTTGTCATATAGATCAAATAAGATAATGAAGTGTAGCTGCTTTGTAAATCATGAAGCAGTAATTTTTAAGTATTTTTTTCAAGAAAAGAATCTGATGAAAAGCCAGGTGCGATGGCTCATGCCTGTGATCCCAGCACTTTGGGAGGCCAAGGCAGATGGATCACTTGAGGCCAGGAGTTCAAGACTAGCCTGGGCAACGTGGTAAAACTCCGTCTCTACAAAAAATACAAAAATAACATTAGCCAGGCGTGGTGGTATGCACCTGTAATCCCAGCTACTCAGGAGGCTGAGGCACAAGAATCATTTGAACCCAGAAGGCAGGGGTTGCAGTGAACCCAGGTCTTGCCATTGCACTCTATCCTGGGCGACAGAGTGAGACACTGTCTCAAAAAAAAAAAAAAAAAAAAAGAATCCGATGAAAACTAAGGAACCTCACCAAAATTCTTACACATTCATAAAAAAAGTTTTGCATGTAATTTCATAGGGTTTTCAGACATTCTGAAGACACCAATTTAACACCTGCTTGAAAAGTGCCAACCAAATGTGGAACATTCCAGCCTGGACAACACAGCATTTTTCTGACATGGGATATATTAAGATAAGTAATTTATTTATTTGATAAACCTTTACTGGACCCGTACTACGTAGTGCGGGCTGCAGAGGCACTGATATCCTTGTCTTTTAAGAGTTAGCAATCCAGGCTGGGTGCGGTGGCTCATGCCTGTAATCCCAGCACTCTGGGAGGCCAAGGCAGGTGAATCACCTGAGGTCGGGAATTCAAGACCATCCTGGCCAACATAGTGAAACCCCATCTCTACTAAAAATGTAAAATTAGCCAGGTGTGGTGGCACACACCTGTAATCCCAGCTACTTGGGAGGCTGAGACAGGAGAATCGCTTGAACCTGAGAGGCAGAGAGGTTGCAGTGAGCCAAGATTGTACCATTGCATTCCAGCCTGGGCAACAGAGTGAGACTTCATCTCAAAAAGAAAAAAAAAATGCAATCCAAAAACAGTATTAAAGCAAAGGAGTCTCTTTACATGCATTATATCAACTGAGAAGGTCACCTTGCTATGGCATCTGGCCCCAGAGCTCCTGTGTTTGGTTACTCTGTTCAGATGGAAGGTAGTCTGGTTGTCTCTGATTTGAGACAGAGAACCTGCATATAGAAAAGTCAAGGGACTTTTCCATTGGCCTTGGTACACAGAAGGATTTGGGTGCAGACGAGCAGAGAGAAGCTGTATTCGACTTTGGCTCCTCATAATCTCCTGTCTTGAACCCTTCATGTCAGTGAAAAGACATATGTAAACATCTGTCATTCTTCCACATTCCATTAAGTATGCTTCTTGTAGATTGTTGGCACCAAACTACTGAATCAAATATCTGATGACATAAATTAGAATTGGAAACAGGCATTTTCACTATAAGCAGAAGTTTCTAAAAAATTCCTGCCATGTAGGGTTCGAATCATTTCACCACTTTCTGGCTTTGGGAAGCACACGCAAAAAAATTTATTTTTATTATCTGAAAATCAGGATGATAGTCGTGACTTCCACATTTAACTATGAAATTAAATTAAATAATTCATCTGAAGTACTTAAAACTGGCATATAGTGAAAGCTCAATAAATGACGATTATTATAACTGTCCTTGTTCTCATTCTCAATAGCTATTCTCCTTACCCTTGTAGGAAGCCCATTAGTTTTACTGGCAATGGAAAATATGTTTTGTTGTAGATGCTATTTCCTAAAATATTATGATTTTTTAAATGTGGCTACTAAATTTGTCTATAGAGATGTTTTGCCTTGACTTAGGTTTGATTTTCCAAGTTCCTGCTTGGGCTGTATGTGAATTGGGTTATCTAGAGGAAGCAGGTAGAAACTGTTAAAAGCTGGTAGGATGTGATAAAGGTTGAGATTTGGAAGTTAAATTTGAAAAAACAGAATCAGAGAGAGTGATGATTGATCCTGATTAGGATTGTCTAGAAGAATATGAAGAAAAGGCAAGAGTTGATAGCCACAAATAGGGGAGTTTCCCCTATTAGAAAGTACCTAGGACAACTATTTTTGCTCCCGGCCACTGATATTCAGGCAAACTACCCAATTTAGTTTTAGGTGACTTTGATAGAAACTGGACTGCAGGAAGAAGATAAAATTTCTTCATGAACCAGAATGAGGAAGTGGTGGTATACTCAGAGGAGAACTAAGGGATTCAAACAAAATCCTGTTGAGTCCAGCTGGATTTGCTGGTGTGGTTACCTACCTATAGTTTGTAACAAATGTTTTTCACGTTTAAGTGAGAATATTATTCTCTGTAAACAGTAGACTACTATTACGATGGCCATATAGAGGAGAAATATAAGAGGACAACTGGTGAGAGGTGTAGTGCTAAAACTATGGCCTACAGAGGACCTCTTTTCTATTTGCAGCCCTAGCCCCAACCCATGAATGAAAACAATAGAAATGATCTGCTGTAAGATTTCAGGGAGTTTAGAGGAGCTCTGGAGAGCTGTATGTCCACCCATCAGCCAGCCAGTCAGTCCCTCACCCCCACTCTCAGATCTTGCCACAAATATTTGAATCACTGCCATGGCAATGTTAATGGACCCATGCCAAACAAAGGTTCTTACGACTGCTTGGGATTTAAATGTCTTCCTGTGCAATCTCATCACCCAAGTCCACCCATGTACTTGGAGTTTGCTCTGCCCTGCCAGCTTCTTTTGCATTGTCCAGCTGGGCCTACATGCAGAGGTCCTCAGAGACAATGCTTGGATTCATGTCTGGAATGCTTCAGCATACCATTGAACCCACTCCCACTTCATCATTGCCTGGGGAAGAGATTCACAAGTGCCCAAGGAGCCCACTGGTTGCCAATGAGCAATTTCTCGAGTCCTTAATTATGAGCCAATGAAAACAATGCCTCTAGTGAGCTGCTGCCTCCCTTTCACCTCTGACCCATGGTCAGACACGTGGCTGTGAGTGTTGCCAGATGGAAATTGTTAGTGAATAACCACATTTAACAGTGCTTTCATTTATCAGCTGAGAGCAGCACTCATCAGTTATCCTGTGGGCTTGAGCTGTGTTTAATATATAAGTCAATATTATATGTGAAACACTATGGGTTTGGATGAGGATTGGCCTATGAAAGAAGAATTTGTCCCCTCCAAGTTCCCTTATCAAGCCCTAGGACCATGAGGAGTATGGAAAAACCAGTCCAAATTATTAGGTAATAATGTTCTGGGAGGCAGCCCAAAGCCCAAATAAACATTCTCACTTGGGTCCAAACCCTTGCTTGGCAGCTCTGTCAGACACTGTCTTTTCCCCATGTCCTACCATCCTAGAGTGTAAAAGACAAACTCTTCCGTCACAAACCCCTGCCAACCAAGTATTCATTATCTGTCTTTCCCTCATCTGAACATTTTGTAGTTCAGATCAGGTGTTTATTGGAGTCTGATTAATCTATTCTCAAATAATACAGCATATGAATAAAGTGCTGATTTAAGATTTAAGCAAATTTAAGAAAGTCCAGCCTAAGGGAAGAGTGATGTTAGGGAATTGGAGTTCCTCATGTCCAAGGCTTCCCAGGTCTAAAGTGCACTTTGTAGAAAAAAAAGTGCATACATTCTTAGCTGTCTGGATGTGCAATATTATCTACAACCTACAGCCTTAGTAAGTTTTCCTTTGAACTCGTGTTTTGTTCCATCTCTAAACTGTATGATCTTTAGCTGCTCTATTCAGTAAGTATTTGGGCAGATGGATGCAAATTGATGAAACACATATGGTTAAGACAGAGATGAAGAACCCTGCTGGGTTAAATCTATCTGTGTAGTGATTGCCACAAGTATCTTAACTGTTTAGACAATATAGATAAATTAACCCATAGAATCATTTGTTGAATTTTAGTTACTTTACTTTTTAGCATCTCAGATAACTTTACAAAATTTATGTTACTTTCCAGTATTTCTGTAAAATATCTTAGAGAAAAAGCAGGATCTTCAACTCATTAATGGAAAACTGATGTAATGAGAAAAACAGGCCAGAGCCACACAGCTGAGAGTCGTTGGTTGCATCTAGAAGCCCATGTTTCCCTTGTAGAAGGTGCTTCCTGTGGGAAAGATGCTTATTACATCATCAATGTATTTTTCCAGATACCAGGCTCTTTTTTGGGATATGGGAACTCGGCCTGGGGAAACATTTACTATCCCTAAGCAAGTACTTAGATCTTTGTAAGAAAGCTCATTATTTTTTTCTCCTACTTTTCTGATGTGTGTGTTTCCCTTTCCTTAGAGACTACCAATTAGTAAGATTGCAAATTTAGTTTGGCATCTAATTTATTTGTTACTATTTTTAATGCAAATGTTAAGTGGCTAGCCTCTGAGAATCTGTGATTTTTATGCTATTATTCCCCAGATACAACAATTCTCTTGTGTAAGTTAGTGCAACACCTACACAAACACAAAATATGCCATGTTATAAGACTATAGACACACACTTGGGAACATGCTGTGTAGTGTATAAATTACCATAACTTGTGTTATTACAGGAAGACTATGAGAAAATGTATAGCACTTTACCCATTTCATAAATGGAAAAACTTACTCAGCGATATGAAATGAGTTCTCCAATATTACATGGTTCCCACCTCTCAGAGGCAGAACTGGTCACCATAAGTAACAATCTTACTTCTCAATCCAAGATTATGCCAGGATATGCTGTAAGACTCTTCTTGGAAGATGAGCAAAGGGAAACAAGAATAAAAATCCTAGTCCCAGAGGGCTGGTTAAGGATCTGACCACCTGCAGAGAAGAATGACCCCAGAACTAAACAGTGATTGGTGCAAAGCCAGTGAGCTGTAGCAAAACAACCAGGATGAGGCAGCTTGAGTAGGCTCAGGAGAGATGTGGAGCCCAGCAGCCTCAAGGCATGCAGGGGTTTCTCCCAAGGCTTTGCACACACATTGTGCAGCTGCCCCTTTCTTTAGTGTCAGTTCTCATGAAAGTTCCAACGCAGATGAAACCATCAGCATCTCAGCAATCATGGGTTTTGAGAAAGAAGATGCTGTGCCTAGCTAAATGTATTTGTTTTTGAGGGCTGCCATTACAAAGTACCACAACTGGGTGGCTTACACAACATAATTTCAATTTCAAAATGTCAGCAGCGTTGGCTCCTTCTGAGGGCTGTTCGGGAGAATCTTCTATGCCTGTCTTAGCTTCTGGTGGTTTGCTGTTATATTTTGGCTTTCCTCATCTTGTAAATGCATCACTGCCTTCATCTTTTTTTTTCTTTGACACAGTCTTGCTCCGTCACCCAGGCTGGAGTGCGGTGGTGCCATCTTGGTTCACTGCAACTTCCCCTTCCTGGGTTCAAGTGATTCTTGTGCCTCAGCCTCCTGATTACAGGCATGCGCCACCACGCCCGGCTGATTTTTTGTATTTTTTGTAGAGATGGGGTTTCACCGTGTGGGCCAGACTGGTCTCGAACTCCTGGCCTCAAGTAGTCTGCCCGCCTCAGCCTCCCAAAGTTCTGGGATTACAGGCATGAGCCACCGCACCTGGCCACTGCCTTCGTCTTTACATGGCATTCTTCTGACGTGCACACATGTGCCTGTGTCCAAATTTCTCTTTTATATAAGGATGCCAGTTATACTGAATAAGAGTCTACCCTCATGACTTTAACTTGAGGGTAGACTCTAATCCACTATAACTGGCGTCCTGCAAAGACCCTGTTCCCAAAAAAGATCACATTCACGGGTACTGGGAGTTAGGACTTCAAAATCTTTTGCAGGGACACAATTCACCCAACACAGAAGAGAAAATGTTTCCTCTTAAATGGAATCTCCTAATTCAAAAATAGTCATTCTTCACATGCTTACTTTAGTGTTACTTACCTCAAAATGTAAGGATTAACTGCCCTTTTTATCAAGTTCAATTTTTTCTTGTTAGGTTTTTAAACTTTTTATATTTTGACAAATAACCCTTTGAATTTAGTATAAAATACCTTCTGCTCCTCAAAAAAAGATAAATGCTGAACTAAAATGGAAGGCTGCAATCATTATGAGAATTTATTACTCTCTCTTACTTGAACTGTGAACTTTCATTCATTCACATTACTGAGAACAAGTTAGGTACTTAAAATGGCTCAAAACCTATTGTCTTTTTCTTACTGTTACTCTTTTTCCAGAGGAGACCCTGTTCAGAGGAAGTTATTTTCCAATGTGCCCTTGGAAAAGTTCTACAAGTAGTATTTTCAAAAGGACTTAATTTAGTATTTCTAATTTTTTTAATAAATTATATTTAGACTTTTTATATTAACAGAAGGATTTTTAAAGTGGGGTTGGGGAGAAGGAAGGAGTTAAAAGAAGAAAAAGAAGAAGAAGAAGGCTAAACCTAGGAAGGGGAGTAGCCATATAAATGACTCAGGCTACAGGTTTTTGTTTGGGTTAACCCCAAAGCTGGAGGGCTTTTTAAAGCTCTCTTCACTCTCTGGTCCCTGAATTCAGAAATGCCTAGATTAGCCCTGCCTAGCTAGACTCTGGGAATAACGTTTTTCTTGTAGAGGAAATTGTACCAGGACCTAGCCAGGTCTAAATTATTTTTTTGGGTTTGCATTAGCATTTTTCTTGGTTCAATTTCACTAGTAAAAGTTCCCACAAGAGAATATCCAGGATCGTTTTCTTTACCAAAGGGCTTAGCTATACCTATAGAGCTTATCTGTTTGCCTTGACTATCCATGGGCCTCAGGGAAAGACTTGATTTTGTAAACACCTCATAGAGCCCATCCCTGCACACTTTCTTAACAGGCCCCACAGGCCTGCACCCCTGAAGGAGGGTTGGCGTGTGTGAGGAATGCAATTTGGATTTTCTTCACAGAGACATGAGAATTCTTAAGTTGAGGCCAAGAACTCCTCACCTATCCATTCCCACTCATGTGCAAATCATATACTTCTGATTCTCAGCACACCTTTCTTGAGTTTAAGTGTAGAAGCAAACAACTTCAGTAAACAGATATGTAATGAGTTTTATGCTCTAAAGATTGAAATTGTAAAGGTCTAAGAACCAGTCCTTAGTGAAACAGGCAAACAGAAATTTCAGTGCTCTGATAGCGTCGCTCAAAGTGCAGTCTGAGAACCATTCTTAGAAGAATTATCAGAAAAGCTTATTCATTAAAATTAACAAGGTTTCCCAGGCTCTGCTCCAAACCTGGAGCAGAAGTTCTTGGAATGAGAACTCGTGAATCTCATTTTTAACAATTTCCCGGGTGCCTTCAACTCACATTAAAGTATGAGAGCTATTGCATGACCCAAACGTATGAGAAGACAGCCAAGCGTTGTGAATATGGATCCCATCGTAGGCTTCAGGGTGTCCCTTAAAGATGAATAAAATTGGTGATTTGTCACACAAGCTTTAGAGAAAGTTGAATTTTAGACAGGGTTTTTCCTGACTTCTGGTATCTGTAGCAAAATATGTTTCTACAATCTTATGCTCTCTCAAGTACTTCGCATTCATCCTTGACTTTCAGTTATTCAGATCTATTTACCTGAATTTCTCTTGAGACAGAGACAATGACTTCGTATCTTTCTGCCTGTATATATCCCTTGCCTGGCAGAGTGCTTGTATGAGTAGGCACTTAATAAACTTTTGTTGATTAAATAAGCTGCTTTGCTCATCAGCAACTTAGCAAGAAAAGAGTTTATGCTTATTCTCAGTAAACTATTCCAATGTATTATAACACAGGTTTAATATGAGGTCAGTTCTGGTTGGATCTTTATCTTTACTTCTAATATCTCAAAACAGTAGTTTCTTCTCAAATATTACCACGTCACCTCTTGTGTTGAAAACTTGCACTCTCTTCCCACCACTTACTGGAAAAGCTACAGTAACAGCAGGTACCAGGAAAAAGCCAAACTGACCTAAATAAAGAGAAAATTTTCAAATGACATTTGCTTCATCTATGTTCTGTATTAAGGTGTCTTCTTCACTTAGCTGAGCTCTATAAACACCTGTCAGTGGCACTATGCGATACAGCCCTTAGAATGTTGCTGCTTCATTCACACAGGGGACTGTAGGGAGGAGAAAGCCAGTGCCAGGGAGGGCTCCTTGGTTATCGAGACCTCACCTTCCCACCTTTGTTGAGTGCTCTTGGGAGCTCTAGGAAGGGGTCTCACTCAAGTAAGGCTGTGAGAGGTATCTGGGTGATGGATGTGCTGCAGGAATGCATTTCACAGCAGGTGTTTCTCCAGACTTGCTGTTAGGCTACAGTTTCCTCCTTCAGGGAGGGTTTAGTGTCTCTGGAAATTAATAAAGTCAGAAAGAAAACAAAATTGATCATAAGTCCTGGTGCTAATGTATACTGTATCTCCTGGAAGTTAATGGAGATCAGACAGCAAAATGCTGAGGATGCGAGCCCCAAGTGGTTTGGTGCATCTGCCTTTAGAAGCGCTGGCTGAAGAAGCGTCACTGCTAGAAATGTAAGACATGCAGAGTCCTGGGAAAGGGCACCACTGGGGCTTGGAGTGGTTTTCATGGTTTTCATCTTTCAAAGAGAAAAAATGCTGAAATAAAGCTGACTTGAAATAATTTCAGGCATGTGTGTATCCTGACTCTGGCACATTCTTTGTCATGTTAACTTCTTTTGATTTCAAAGAACACTGTCAATTTACTAGGCCCCAAATTCATGGTGTTTTAAATTTAAACAGAGGGTTGCCAAACCTAGCCCTAAGAGAAATATTTTCATGATCCAGCTCTTTTATCAACTCCACAGCCCGGGTGTGGTTTCATTCCCCAGTTCAGCATCCCTCTGTGCTGTTGAGAAACCCAGGACGACGTCCGGGAAACATGAAAATACTCTTGATGGATTGGATTCTGCCTGCGTCTCATGGGAAGGATGTGCCATAAGGAATGAGTTGGAGAAATAGGGGAACCGAATTAAGATTTATATTTAATAACACAATGTGTGTATAAAGAAAATATGAGGGTCTTATAAGAATTCCTAGTCATGAGATAATAATCATAGCTATCCATCATTGAACACGGACTCAATTGCAGAGCACTTCTCTTGTGGCTCTACAGATACCTCATGTCATCCTCCAAACAACCTTATGAGTAGATACTATCATCATCATCATTTATAGATGGAACCAAAAGCAGAGAGATCAAAGAGAGATGACTTGGGCTATCATTTTGCTAGATGCAGGGTTGGTCCACACCCTTAGAAAATAAACCTCGAGAACCCAGGTCTAATCTATTCAATTGAGATTACTTCCCCCACCGATTAAGCAGATGAGTAATCATGGAAGAAAATCACACAGAAGAGCATGTAGATGATACTTCAGAAAAACTGGTTAGTCAAGAAGTAAGAGTGGGAGGATGCAGAGCATGTATGCTGCAGGTGTGATGCTAAATTTGATATAGCCCAAAGTGTTCTTCTAGCAGAAAGGGTGTTCAGAAAGGGGCTTAGAAGTAATGAGATCATAATTAATTCAGATTTTTGGTAGCCCTTCCTAGACCTTTTCCTAACTGTTCCATTTTGTAATGTCATTCAAGTCATGTGCATAGAATCTGGTTTGTTCTGAAGGTTAAATATAAAGGAAACTAGAATACTCAGGAAATGTAATTATAAAACTAGAGATAAAATTTTGACTTGAAGTTTGACCCAGAGAATGGTTATTTTAGATATGTGTTCCCCTAGTAAATAAAGTAGGAGAATGTTTACGTTTTTTCTACAATTGAACACCTGGGAACCAATTTATATCTTACTGCTAAATTAGTGAGAGCTCAGAATTTGCACTGAGTTTATAGAAATGCGAATTTATTTCTAAAATAAATTTCTAAAGTATGCTTCATTGCTTTGCTATAAAACTGGCCCTGAAGTATTCTGACAGCTGCTGGTGAAAGCTTTGGAGCATATTTAGCTTTTATTCAGAGATATTGACCTCCTCATAGCAATTCCAAAGGCAAGAGATTCTTAAGCATAGTGGGACAATACAGAGCAAGCTCTTAGGCTGATGTTTATGAATAACTCGACTGAGAACCCCTCATAACTGCTATTTAGGAAGGCAGTCATGTAAGAATCAGTCTCATTCAAATGTGGACCTTTAGGGGAATTACCTGTAGGATTAGAGTATAAGTGGATCTGGGAAATAATCCCCTTTATCATCTAAACTCTCCTTGAGTCCCATTCCACATCTCTTTGTCAATCAACTAGCACTAGGGGAAGGAAAGGGGATAGAAAGAGAAGATAGAAAAGCAAAATCTCTTTCCTTAGGACTGTGTATAGGGTGACATTTTAATATAAGAAATTCCCTTTCTATTCTTGTTACCTATTTTCAAAGTATTTATAATTTATGGAATTTGATATCTATTTTACATCGAATATTAATTTACTGAGTGCATGTTCCTACATTGCACCTCTCACTCCAGACTGATACAGTTGGAATCTCCCTGCAGCATCCTGGAAAGTTTAGCTTCCTAAGGGTAAATCTTTTCCTGCCTAGACACTAAATCAACTACATCGTTTTTTAGAAAACTGGAAAATATGAAGGAAGGGATTTGTAATGACTCATACACCTAGATGTATAACTCAAAGAATCTAGGCCTGCAAAAGAGTGCCAAGGAGTTATAGTTCCCCCTTAATGTTTCATATAACCTTCACCTTCCCTTAGTCATCAGGTAGTTCAATAACGTGCACTTCCTTTAGATTTGACAATCAGTCCTAAAACCAGTGGTATTTATTATGCTTTCTCCCTTCCAATCTTTCTCAGGTAGAGAAGATAGAAACACATTCTGTCCAAAGATACTTAAGCTGAAGATACTTAAGTCTGTTTCCTAGGAAACAGATGATAGATTCTTATCTTTAAGGAGCTTACAGTCAAGCCAAGAAAATTTGGAAAGTGTGTATGGTTAAGGGGCCAAAGGAATAAAGGCCACCAAACAGCATAAAAAAGAGAAGCCAGAAAGCTGAGAGGCAGTTGCAGGCAATGACACAGGAGGCCCAGACAGAAGGGCTTTAATGAGGAGGCAGCATCGTTTGCTGCAGGAAGTTCTAAGAAAATGAGTCTTCTACAAAGAAAGTGATTCTTACTAGAAAAAAAAAAAAAATGACTAGGAATCAAGGCATCTTCTCAAGGACCAAGCAAAATGTATTTTTTTCTCTCAAAATGTCAAAACAGATTACTAGTTTTTACTAATGAAACAGGTATCTCTCTCCATTATACAACAGTAATAGGACTTAATTATTAACATTGAACCAGTATGATTTTCTAAATAAGGATTATGCTTCTTTCTCTTATTTTCTTTCTTTTTTTCTCATAAAATAATCCAAAATACCACATAATATAATTTGAAGTTAATATTCAGCTCTAAAATTTAGGCTCAGAATTTATGGTATTTCTTTTTATCTTATTTTCTAACAAAGGGATATTTAGTACAGCATCTTAAATCAGACCAGTTCATTCTCAAATGTGAATATTTAGAAGACCAAAAAGACTAAAGGCACTTTGGTTCCACATGACAAAACAGCTCTTTCTTTCTCTGTTCATCTTTATGTGATTTCTTTCAGTTATGTGCCACATTTTTTTCTTCCAAAAGATACTCACTTGTGGTAACCCCATATGCATCATATTTGCAACCTGTTGTTTGATGCCATCTGTTTAATACAATAAAAAAGAATTAGCAGTCCTATCACATGACCTGAATTTCATCTGATTCCTCTTCAAAGAAATAGGAGGCACTATTCTAATGGGCAAAAATAATGGGTGCTAAATCTTTCAACTAGTTTTAGATGTAAAACACATGTTTTACCCCAGTATAGATTTTACATGTTCTTCTACATCATTACCCTCCCTTTTTTTTTTTCAAGCTAAATGGACTGGCTTCTGGCAAATCCAGACCATTTAACAAACTCCAGCAGATATTTTTTATAAGCATAGAAAGACTATTGTGGAGAGCTCCGGATTTACATCTCATCACACAATCAACCTGTTGCCCCTGGGGCACTCATACAACCTTTCTGTAGGTCTTCATTTTGAAAACAGGGATACTGTTATGGGTTATGTTCCCCCCAAATTCATATGTAAAGTCATAACCACCAAGATGTCAGAATGTGACCTTATTTGGAGGTAGGTCTTTACAAAGGTAATCAAGTTAACATGAGGTAATTGGGTAGGTCTCCTATACTATGACTTATGTCCTTATCATGGGGAAATGTGGACACAAGCACGTGGAGAGAACACCATGTGAACATAAAGATGGCCATCTATGAGCCAAGGAGAGAAGCATGGAATGGATGCTTTCCTCGTAGCCTTCAGAAGAAACCAACTTTGCCAACACCTTGATTTCAGACTTCTAGCCTCCAAAACTGTGAGACAATAAATTTCTGTTGTTTAAGCCACCCAGTTTGTAATACTTTGTTATGGGAGCCCTAGCAAACTAACAAGATACCATTATGAATCCCCTTCATTATGCTGCATTAAGGATTGCAAAATATACGTAAAATGTTCAACCCAGCCTCAGGGCTGTAACTGCCCTTTCTAGAAAAATGTACTTGACCATAGTTTTAGTGAACTTGGAAGGCAATTTGTGCTCTCATGTAAAATGTGCTTCAACTCTCATTACAGAGTCCATAGCCTTAGAGTATCTTGCTCAGAACATCTCTACTTTCTAACCAGGGCTCAAGTCAGGACAATATGGTTCCAAGAAACCACAGTCAAATGTGAATCCCTAAAAACAAAAACATGGTAAGTATTGTGTGGGTGTACCTCAACAGAAACTGAAACTGAGGAATCATACTTTCTCCCCAGTTCTCTTCTGTCATCTAATCCACTCTCTTCCACCTAAAATTTTCCTTTGCTCACACAGAGTTCCTTACTGACTCACATTAGCATCTATCTGCGTGGTTCATTAGGCTACTCAGGCAGCCTTTGGCTACTTTTTCAACAGTGGCTCTCAAAATTTAGCAGCGTCAGAATCACCTGAAGGGTATGTAAAACTCAGGTTTCTGGGCCCTACCTTCAGAGTTTCTGACTCAGTAGGTTTGGGGAAAAACTAACAACTTCCCATGTGATGCTGATGCTGTGGTCCAGGGACCACACTTTAAGAAGCACTATTCTATAGTATGATATTTCTGCTTCAGTGTTCATGGATTACTTATTATAACCTTTCAGGTTCCCAAAAATCTATATGTTTTTCTTTTTCAACTTTTATTATAGAATCAGGGGGTGCATGTGCAGGTTTGTTGCAAGGATATATTGTGTGATACTGAGATTTAGGGTATGATTGAACCTGTCACCTGGGTACTACACATAGTACCCAATATGTAGTTTTTCAGCCCTTACCCCCCTCCTTCCTCTAGTAGTCCCCAATATCTATTGCTCCATCTTTATGTCCCCATGCGTACCCAGTGTTGAGCTCTCACTTGTGAGAACATAACTGCATTTAGTTTTCTGTTTCTGCATTCTGTTTCTCCTGTTCTGTTAGGATAATGGCCTCCAGCTGCATCCATGTTGCTGCAAAAGGCGTAATTTCATTCTTTTATATGGCTGCATAGTATATTCCATGGTGTATATGTACTACATTTTCTTTTTTGCCTGAGCACCCACAGTGGATTGTGCACTGGGCCCTTGATAGGCACCTGGATTCATTCCACATTTTTGCTCTTGTGAATAGCCTTAAGATGAACATACAGGTGCATATGTTCTTTTGGCAGAATGCAATAATCTATACTCTTAAGAGGACTCACCTACATCCTCTTTTTGCCTTTGCTACACAGGTCTCTGGCCATCCTATATATGGAAATACTTAGGGTAAGTAGCCAATCAGCCATGGCCAATGAATGGTTGGGTCATATACACCAACACTTGGCTATTTATCACCCCACACATTCAGATTTTTAGGGAGAGGAGAGTCAAGGACACTGACATGTGTCTATTCACAAAATGTGAGCCAAATATTCATTTACAAGTCAATTGTTTGTCACAGTAAGTTCTCAGCTGTTGACTTCATTCTGTACATTATTAGAAAGGCTAAAGTATAGCTCTTCTGTGGTTTGGAATGTCCCCACCAAAGCTCATGCTAGAATTTAATTGCCATTGCAACCACATTGAGAAGTGACCTTAAAGAGACGATTCGGCAATAAGAGTGGAACTGTTATTGCAGGAGGGGATTAGCTAACGCAGGAGTGGGCTCCTGATTTAAAAGAAAAAAATTAGTTCGGCCCAACTTTCTGTCTCACATGCCTTGCTTTCTTTTCCACTATGAAATAACACAGCAATAAGACCCTCACTAGTGCCAGTGCCATGCTCTTAGACTTCTCAGCCTCCAGAACCACGAGCCAAAATAAATCTGTTTTCTTTAAAAATGTTGGAGCCTGTCGTATTCCATTATAGCGGCAGAAACCTGCTAAAGACTAAGACAGCATCTCAGAACCATACGAGTTTTATGCTAATAGAAAAGCACATTTAGAATTCTAACTCATGTCATCTGGAACTCTCATATCAGAAATTATTCAGGTAAAATTATGATGGGTTATGGAAGACTTTCAGCTTTGATGGCCCCGTGGATAGACCCAAATGCATCAATAGCAGCAGAAGGAAAGACAGGATCTTATAACAGATGTTGATAGGTGTTTTCATATGTGAGTGCATTAACTGAATGTTTATAAAGGACTATCTGTGTGTCTTCACAAGTAGATTGCCTGTTCCTCTACAGCACACTGAATCTTTGTTTTCCCCCAAAGCAAGCATAGAGCTATATATATAGTAGATGATTAATAAATATTTAATCAACGAGTGAATGATCATCATCCATTATGTTTGTGTAGTTACTTAGATAGAATGTTTTCTTTTGCATTATCTTCCTCAACATTAAAATGTATGGAATTTTCTCTAAAGTCATTTTTTAGCTTTTGTATTTCAGGTTGACATCATTATGGACCAGTCATGGAGTGATGTTATAATCAAGAAAAACTAAATGCCTTAAAATTTTAAAAACATAACTTCTTTACTTATGTCTGGTGAACTCTATTGACCACGGTGACTATTTCTTTAAAATCTCCTTATCTCTCTCCACCTGCTTTCCTCATGCTCTGGAGCTGCTCCCAAGCCTATTTTTAAACTCTCGAGAAAACTTTCTTCCCTCGGCTGTAATCCACATGTCTCTCATCCTTCTTAATCCCTATCCCTTTTCCCCAAATCCTGTATTATATTCTGTATCCACAGCCCTCCTGAGTCAGGATTGCCAGGAAAGCTTGGACGACTCATGTAATGCTCCAATACAAATACCAAACTTAATTTGGGGGCTTTTTGTCAGCATCTCCCCAATAACAATGTCTTCATCACAAGAGTCTTATCCCTCCAGGATTCTTTGTTCTACCTTCTAAATATTGTGTCAATTTACAATTAATTTCTCCTTTGGGGATAACCACAACAAGAACAGGCTTACATAGATAACAGAAATGATCATTAGTTTTTCAAATATGATTCCATTTAAAGCAAGAATTTTCTTCCGCCTTCTGCTATGCAGATGCATTCCTTTCTCCCCACACTCTCAACTCTCAAATTCTTAAGCATAGTAAGTACAGTTTGGGGGAAAGAGTGTTTTTTAATCTAGAAAAGAATCCAGAGAACTTTGCAAGATTTTCTCAAGTGGTTCCTACACTCCCTTTAGTGCAGATTAAATACAGTCCTCTAAATGCTGAGATGGCAGCTGTAAACAGAGGCAGTATTGCTGTGGCACAAAACTACCTCAGTCATAGGGCCAGAGTGCAACCTGCCTATTTTGAATTTGGTCAAGCAAGGAAAGAATGCCTTAGTTCTATTTCCCTCAGGCCAAGCTCTGTTTACTTATGTACTATCTCAGGAATATGACAGGATCCAAGGCCAGAGTCAAGGTATGGAGATAGGATGTAATAGAGAAAGACTAAGTGTGAAGCTAAACTTCATTATTTGCATCCAAATGATAAAAATAATAGTAGAATCTAGAGATTGGTAATGACTGCCCTTAAAATTGGTAGCAAATGTTCTGGTTTTTACTGGGAACAACCTTTGTTATAGATGGAACTTCCTATTCTGAGTCCAATGGCCACTCTTGAAAAGGACACTACATTCCCGGCAATTAAGTCAAACCTTAAGCTAGTCTCATAGCTCAGTGCTCTCAGTTCCAAAATATAAAGCGAGGAGAGTAAAAAAGGAGAGATGCTCTGTGCCTACCATGAGCTCCTCAAAATTACCACTCTTTGAACTCAAAAGGTCAAGCTTGAGCTTTTACACTCAATAAATTTGTAAAGTTTTTGTTCTCACTATTCCCTCGGTCCAGAATGCTCTCCACTCTCCCCGTCAGCTTGACAAATTCTTTCTTCTCTGTTTTGGTTTCAGTTTAAACATCACTTATGCCAGAGATCCTTCCCTGATCCTTCCTATTCCCATTTAAACTAGGTGAGACTCCTGCTAGAGCTTCTTTCTGTAGTACCAAGTACTGACCCCACTGGGTCCTTACCAGGCACAGCTTAGGAATTTTCTGTCTTTCTTCTCAACAATAAATTCCATGAAGGCAACAACCCTCTCTGCTTTTCTCATCATTTTGAGCAAGTGTTTAGCACATATGAGGTGATAAATAGAGCTTTATTTTTGTTCTCAGACTATTCAGAGAGAAAAAAGTTTTGAAATATTTTTAGACATAGTATCTTCTTTTTTTAGGAATATCCATATATACATTTTATATTATTGCATAGCTTGAATTAGTCTTGCATACTAACCTTATGTCACATATAATTTTTGTCCTACTTCCAGTTTTTTGTTTTTCTTCTTAGTTCCTATCTGTTTTCCCCTCCTCTGTCCCCAGTTGCTATTCCAGGACAGCACTTTCTAAAATTCCAAAGCTCTCTGTGCTTCAAAATTTTGAGAATTCTTGCTCAACATGACTATTTCTAGAAACTGCTTGCAAGAGTTCCAAAGTCCATGGCTTCAGTATCAAGGTCATGGGAAAATCTTTACTGTTCAGAGAGAGATTTCTAGAGCCCTCCAGTGAATATGTACAAATCTTCTACTGTGCATTAGCAGAAGAGCCAACACGTGATAACCTTTGATTATAATATTTTTTCTGAAATGGGTAGCCTCAACTGGCAATTTACATCTAAAATATCCACTTTGCTTTAGAATTAAGTTCTATTTACCTTAGTAGTAACAAGTTCTTTAAAATGAAAAAAATTATTTTTCAAGACTGAGGCTTGGAGAAAAAAAATAAAATAAAATAATTGAATAAGCACTACTAGGGAAAAAGAGAAACATGAGCAAGGTAAGGAAATTAAAACAAAACAAAACAAAAACTCATCGCCTTTAAATGTGTTCAAGTCTCCAGGTCCAGATTATTCAGAACAAACTTGCAGATCAATGAGGCAGTAAACACCCAGGGAGAGAAACAGGTTTAAGATAAACATCAATAACTATAAAGGTACTTGTATTCCACAGACAGAAAAATTGACCTTCTGATTTAGAGATTGATCAACTTGCTGTTGATCACTAGCAAAATTCTAGGATAAATATTAAATAGCCAATTTGTGAACATTTGGGCCAGAAAATCTTGCCTTAATCCCAAAGGAGTTTTCTTAAGATCAAGTTATGCCAAACTTAAAACACTACATTGGATGAATACCAAAGAGAAATTCAATTGCAGTAAGGCTCTTGACAACGTTTGTTATCTTTATAAACCAGATGGTAAACTGAAGGTTATAGCAAAATACAGTTTGGTGAATTCAGAGTCAATCGAACAAGCATATTAAGGGCAATTGTTTAGAGGATCCATGTCTTTTGAGAGGAATAGTCTCTCTGGAATGATCACCCTACCTGGTGTCATTGATGGTGACTTAGATGATATTTTCAGAACTGCCAAATAAACAAACTGGGAGGGAAAATACGCTGGTTAATAGGATCAGATCAAGATTGAGAAATATTTTAGCAGGCAATAAATATCAGAGCCAGAATTTCACAAACGCATGATTAAGGACTTATGTCCGAACAGGAATTTCTGTTAATAAAATATTATATATGTTGACTTAGAAAAATCAGAAAACACAAACAAGCAAATAGAATAAAAAACTGTAAATGTGATAGTCATTAGGACTGTCTACAAAAATTGCTCTGAGCTCATTGGAAGCTTGCATTTCTTTGTTCGTTTGAAGTGAGGCATGAGATTTTCTTTGAACAACAAAATACCAGAAGTGTCATGCGGCGTGTACAAGTTGCCTCATCCTTTTTTCCTGCCTCAGTAGTAGTGGAAGCTTCTGGAGCCATCTGTCTGTGTCTCTGAGTGGGTGTGATCAGTAAGCCCCTCTCTCATAAACTGTGCTGATAAATAGTATAAGCAAGAACTAATTTTTTGTTGTGTTAAGTCACTGGGATTTTGGGATTATTTGTTACTGCCGTATAATCCAACCTATTCTAAGTGATGAAACTACTATTTCAGAACATAAAGATAAGAAAAAGTATGTTTGTGCTATGTTAATTCCAAGATTTTTAGCACACATATGTGATATACACATAAATTATGAAAATGTCATGTATATTGTAACATACTTGTTTACGTCATTATATTGTGAAGTAAGTATATTTCTACATCAATTTTTAACTAAATAATAATTACGGTCCATTACTCGAACATGTCATAACTAACCAATTCCCTACTATAAAAACTTTATTTTTTCTATTTTTATATTATGAGTAATGCTATGATAAGACTTTTTGGACACATCCTTAGTATTTGACTTAGAATAAATTAGGAAAAGTGATATTTTGAGAACAAAATTAATTGCTTTCTTAAGCTTTGATCATATATTTCCAAATTATACTAAATAAGTAATAAAAATGTATAGTTCCATCAGCTGTGTGTGAGAAAGTCTGTTTTCCAGGTATTTGTCTGCATAGAATATTGGCTATTAATTTCATTTTTAGCAGTTTAATTTTGCCAGCACCTTTGGCGTCTAGCTTGTTTGAACATTTCATCACATGTTTGTGAGCCATTTTATTTCTTCATTTGTGACTCACTTATTCATATTCTTTATTCATTGTTCTACTGATATTAGTCTATTTTAGTTGATTCTCAAGGGCTCTTGAGATATTAAGTCTGTTAACCCCTACCATATATTTTGCAAGCATATTTCTGTTTTCTTTTTGATATTTTATTATTCTTCCACTTTGGAGCTTTAAATTTTAGTTGGCAAAATATAGCAGTCTGTCTTATGCGACTTATATCCTTGAAGGATGCACTTGGAATTCTCAAATCTCCAAGTAAAATTAACATTTTCAAATATAATATTTTCCTTTAGTTCATTGATTATTTTGTTTTTACACATACATTTTTAATCCATCTAGAATTTATTTCTGAATATTAAATACGACAGGATTCTTCCCCTCCCCCCAAAAAATACCTAGTTGTTTTTAACTGATCTTAAACTCAACAAGAAGCATTAGAGAGGCAAACACACACATTAATGCAATCTTAAACTTCTTTAACAAAAATCTAGGACACACCAAGAAGGAAGTCATAATTCTACTACACTCTCCATCTGTTAGACCACTTCTAACATTCAATCAGGACACGGATAAATAGGAAGATAGTCAGAGAAGGGCAACCAGAATGGTGGTGGTTCAGGAAACCTTATCTTTTGAGGAACAATTCAAAAAATGTTTTGCTCAGAGAAGAGATTGATCTTGACAATGAAAATTGTATTCAGAATTAGGAAGGATTGGCATGAAAAAGTGGTAGATTCATTCTGTGTAGTTCTAGATATTGGCATTTGGTGCATTAAAATTTATAGCAAATCTTATTTCATTTAAATAAAAGGAAGAATTTTATATTCAAATATAAAGTACAGTTATCCCTCAGTATCTATGGAGGATTGGTTCTAGGACCTCCCATGGATACCAAAACCCACAGATGCTCAAGCCTGTGATATAAAATGGCATAGTATTTATACTGGACCTATGGACATTCTCTTTTAAATCATCTCTAGATTACTTCTAATACCTAATACAATGTAAATGCAATGTAAATAGTTATTATGCTGTATTATTTAAGGGTAATGACACGAAAAAAAGTCTATACATGCTTAATACAGATGCAGATTTTTCCCCTAAATATTTTCCATTAGTGCTGGGTTGAATCCATTGATGCAGAACCCACAGATACAGAGGACTGACTATACTGACATCCTACTGCTAGAAGAATTCAAACAGTTACTAAATGCCATTCAAGTTTGTACAGGAGATCCTTGCTTGGGTTGGGACATTAAACTAATGTCCTCTAAGGCCTCTTCCAAAGTCTAAGATTTTATGATTCTGGATTGTTTGACCTAGCTGAAGAAAATGACCTGGTAAATAACTACTGTTATTTTCAAAAATTTAGGTCTGAGTTCTGAAAAATGCTTAAAGTGAGAGGATAAGACAGAGCATAAGCAACTTAGGGGATTGGCATACAAGCCCAGGCCCTCCCACCCAATGATAAGCAGTAGAATCTTAGGCAGATCACGTATCTCACCTGGGCTACAATGTGTCATTCTAAAATGAGAGAGTTGAACTAAAATATCATTACTAGATGATCTGAGAGTCCCCTCAAAGCCTGAGATCCTGTAATTCTATGTTTAATAAATAGGTGTAATAAATGACATAATCAGGTTTTCAAATAGAAACTCTTATGCCTATTTTAATAAACTCTGGTTGTCTCAGTGCCTTTTCCTACTGATAGCCTGAGATCCAAAGACCAGAGGTTAAATCCAAGGTTCACACATTCATCATTCATCAAAAAAAGTTTAAGAACTTATTTTGCACGGGGCACAATGCTAGGTACCACTGATTCAAGGGCAATTAAAGTGAAGCCTGTACTCCCAAAGATCTCACAGTTTAGTAGTGATGACAGCCTAGTAGACCAACAATTACGCTGCTACATAACAATTGTGTTGGATGTCTTTAACTGCCGTAGTATCAGAGGCTGACAGCCTACTTGGCCTTTAGATATCTCAAATATACCCCGAGAGACTCTAGCTTATAATTTCTCTCCTCATGCTTTCAAGTTACTGAAGGTGAATGTGTTCCCTGTTTAAAAAGTTTAATAATTCGCCATTCGGGAGTATTTGCTGTGTGCTCTCTAGCATGCTATTTGATCAGAATTTCTTTAGAGAACAGTTAACTTCAAATCAAATGGAACTCATAAGTGAGAGATTCTCCTTTCTCTTTGGATATTTTTTTGCACTTGAGTTTCAAATGCTGAAAATGAATGATCTCTCCATCATAACATTCACAGACCCTTTTCCTGACTTATGGTGTGTGACTGTGGCCTGGCACTTGCTGCAGATGAGAACCCTTTCAAGCTAGAATTGGAGGGCTGAATGTGCTTCTACCATTTTCGAAGACATGGCTGGTAGCCTGGGCTACTCTAGGCTTTCTCTTCTATGTTCTCTGGGGCTCTGCTTCTGACCTGCCTTTTTCCTTTTTTTCCTTCTGGTCCACCTCACCTCAAAGAGGACACGTGGGAGATAGGGGAGGCATTCCACAGTCAGGGCCAAGAAGAAAGGACGACCACCCCGGGGTCGAGTCTCTGGCAGCCTACCCAGTCTATTCTGGGGTGAATCCAACCCGATTGCATGTTTCCCTAAAATAGAACACCAAGTTGAAGATACACCAAATTGTTTTCTACAGTTTTTAAATAAACATAGACTTTGTAGTCCCCCAAAATAAACCTTAGAGAATAAAACAGTGATTTTTTCAGTAAATATATTAGAAATAGATGGTAAGAGATCCTCCAATCTGGCAAAGACTGGAATGGGAGCATGAATTGGAAACAGGTCAAGCCTCCTGGCCATAAATAGTCTCCTCACTTTAACCAAGATGATTGTCTCATGCGCTCTGACCCAAGAGGGTTACTAGTTTCCAGGAGGAGAACTGGTGGGACTTTTCAGCCCTAAATGTGCTTAAAGGACAAAGGAAAGAAACTCAGTCACAGAAACTAGTGAATGGAAAAAAACATTATGCTATTTTCTTTTTAATGTTATTTCAAAGCAGTAGTTTGGATAGATGTCATGTTGTTTCCTATGAATGCCATGGGGGTATATTGGCATGACTACCTTCCTATGACCAAAAACTAAGAGGGATAAATTAGCCCAGGTCAGAAGCAGAGTCTGAAACTTGTGTGTGTCAGTCTGCTATTTAACACCAAGACCTTTGTCCTCTAAAGATAGAAAGTCCAAGAGGAGAAAGCATGTGTCAATATTATTTTAAATGACATTAATTTGATATTCCCTAAGTGAAAAGAAGACCCTTATAAAGACACTTTGTCTCTTCTCCTGTTTACTTCTCCCATCTATCTATCTTTTATTCTTTCTCTCTGAAAAGAGAGATGCATTTCTGAAAAAAGATGATGCAGTAAGATTGGAATAGCTAAACCTACCACACAGGGATGCTTTAAAGCAAGCTTGTCCAACCTGAAGCCTACAAGCCTCATGAGGCCCGTGATAACTTTGAATGCAGCCCAACACAATTCATAAACTTTCTTAAAACATTATGAGATTTGTTTTGCAGTTTTTTGTTTTTTTTTTTTTTTAGCTCATCAGCTATCATTAGTGTCAGTGTATTTTATGTGTGGCCCAAGACAATATGGCCTAGGGAAGACAAAAGATTGCACAACCCTGCTTTTAAAAGTAAAAGAATAACTTATGGGAAAGCACCCATCAGACACATAGTAGGTGCTCAGTAAAGGAATAGCTCCATCTTCTTTCCTTGTTGGCAGAGGGAAAACATTGCAAGATCATGGGTAGATAAGTGAAATGATGAGCACTATATTATGTTCTTCTCCTTGTTGGAATCATATTGGTGAGAAAGGAGTGCCAGGTTCACACATCAAATCCCTGAGTTTTACTTTTTCCAATTGTCACTGCGGGTATTTTTATCAAGGCAATGGAAAAAACAGTGCTCCCCATTCCTGGTCAAAGAGGTCTCTGCTAAACAACAAATTATGCCTGTTGCTCAAGGTTCTATCACATTCCTGGCATCAGATTAGGAGTTCCTTTGAAGAAAAGACTATAGACTCTAATAGAACTCCTTATTAGTCTGCCTTCTGAGAAGGTGTAATAATATGCTCTCTATGGGAACTAGGTAGTCATTTGTTCAACTAACAATTAAGGAAGCACCACTCATAGTTGGTTACATAATTGGCAGATATCTTCCAGTCAGGATTATTTTAGAGGCCATAAAGAACAAAATGGTTTTGCTATAAGACATTTTCCATTTAAAACAAAGAAGAAAGATTTAACTGCTCTGACATATGTACATGGGAAGCGATGCACTATAGGGAATGAGAGTGCAGATTTTGGATTCAGATGTTCCTCAGTTCCAATTTCTTTACTAATTGTGTGGACTTTGGAAAGTTATTTGACTTTTCTGAAATGCCATTTTCTCAGCTGTAAAGTAGTAATGGTAATAGCTTACCTTGCAGGGTTGTTCAGACTTACATGAGATAATAATATATATTATGTGCTTAGTTCATATGGTGTCTAACCCTATAAACAGCGGCCAATAAATAGCAGTTACTGCCGTGCCAAAATTGGACAAGCTATCATCACCAGGGCTCTGTGCCCTGGGTATTTTTGTTTGGCCCTTGTCTTTAGCCAACTGAGCAATACAAAACTGAGTTCCTGAGAAATCTTGGAAATGATAATTCTTTGGTTCTCACCACCCCCATATTGTGAAGTCCATGATCTTCACATGGCAGATTCTATCCAACCAAAGCCCCCTCACAATTTTGGAATGGAATTCTGATACCACAACAAGTGCTGTAGAGACTCCATGGGCATGGGGAGCCTGACTGGGAGCAGGGGGTTCAAATTGCCCTTGGATCTTATCAGCAGCTCAGAAATGTTACAGATAGTCAGCTACTAGGAAGTGGAGGCCTAGCCTCTTAATTTTGTTCCTGCTTAGAAATAGGCATACTCTGGGTTTTCATAACCCTGAAAATCTCATAGAATAGCCCTGAACACTCAGCTTGCCTTATCAGAAATAAAGACCACTCTCCATTTAGAGACTGACCAAGAAAGAGACTCCTGCTGTTATAGTAATATGGTTGCCCTTTGACCCCAGGAAGTTCATTGTATCTCTTTTCTGACCACAAAAGATTTACTCCAATTCCTCAGGTAAATGTCTCTCCTCTAATAAGGAACCAAGCTCCAAAGATCTTGAAAGGTTTAATATATACCTTTCAGAACTATTCATCCACACAACTAGTAGTCTCTTCATATTCTCTTCACAGCACTTGAGGCATTAAGAGTTGCTCAGTAGGTTGCTGAATTATTGCAACTCGGGAGCCAGACTATGACAGTGAACTGACATGTGCTTGTGGCCACCTGAGCACTGTGTTTTGACGAAGGAAAAGAACCTTTCGCAGATGCAGTAGAGACTTCTGTTTGATGAGGTGAGTGTAGTGCAAGGGAAGCTGCCTATTTCGGATACTCTGGACATAAAATGACATGTAATGAAGACAATCATAACAGAACAGCCTCCAACCTCAACAGTGTTCTGGTGCAATCAAATTTATTTTTTACTTTTAAAACTTTTTTAAAAATACATGATTATTGTAGACAAATATAGTAATATAGAGAAGTAAATTAAAAAATTAAACATTTCCCAGAAAACCACCAATATCTAGTATTAATGCTGTAAAACGTATCCTCCTAGTCTCTTTTTAATATATGTATTCATTTTATAAAAATGGTGCCATGGTAAGCACTCTGATATGTAATCTGCTTTTCCCCTTGTATACTGTAAACATTTTCCATAAATATTTCTCTGTATTATTATCTTCACTAACTTTTGGTAATGTTTTATTATTGTGTCACAATGATTTAATCAAGTATGAATTATCAATATTTAGATAGTTTCCAGATTTTCAGAATTATAAAAATAGTTTGATGAATTACACCGTAGGTGAATGTTTGTTCTTAACCAATATTCTTTTGTTATAATAAATTTCTATATATGGTGTCTGCTGGGTGAAAGGCTACGTGCAAGACTGTGTTCACACACCCTGCTATGAACACTCCTATACAGGACCCCTGTCAGCAGATGCAGTGGTTTGCCTCCTGTGAGTGGACTTTCTGGGTCTTAGGTAAATGACAAGATGATTCCGTTTTCCCATTTCAGTCTCAGTTTACACTTTCTTATCCGAGGACTCACACTGTTAGTGCTCCCATTTTATTCTCAAAAGTATCTTTGTTGAGGCAGCATTGTATAGGCATCTCATCATGGGGTAGATAAATGCTTACCTTTAAGAGATAATGCAAAACTATTTTCCAGACTTGTTACACCAACTCAATCTTCCCAATAGTGTATAAGCAATGCTGTGGATCTGTTGTCAGACTTTTTTGCTTTTAATGAAATGGTTATAAAATGCTATTTTATAGCCACATGTTAAATATGCTTTATCTTTTTTTACATTCTAAATTTCATCAGTGATACATTATAATTGTACATATTTATGGGGTACACGTGATATTTTGATACATGCACACCATGTGTAATGATCAACTCAGGGTAATTAGGATATCCATTGCCTCATATATTTGTCATTTCTTTGTGTTGGGAACATTTGAAATCTTCTTTCCTAGATACTTTGAAATATCCAGTAAGTTACTGTTAACTATAGTCACCCTACTGTGTTCTCAAACACTAGAACTTCTTTCTACCTAACTATATTTTTGTACCCATTAACCAACCCCTCTTCATCCCTTCCACCCATTAACCAACCCCTCTTCATCCCTTCCACCCCTTAACCAGCCTTCCCAGCCTCTGGTAACCATCATTCTCCTCTCTACTTCCATGAGGTCAACTTTTTTAGCTTTCACGTATGAGTAAAAACATACAACGTTTGTATATATGCTCTACTAGTGATTTTTATACTTTTATATGTTTTCATGATGGTGATTATCATCTTTTTGCTTCCAGATGCAGGACTCCCTTCAGTATTTCTTGTAAGACCGGTCTAGTGGTGACAAATATCTTCAGTTTTTGCTTGCTTTGGAAATACTTTATTTCTCCCTTATTTCTGAATCATTTCATAATTCTGATATGTATGTATATCCTTTCTTATATTAAAGAGAAAGCACGAGATAATGAATATGAGATTCACATTAGCTCAGATAGGAAGGAGGCATAGGGATGAAATGTGGGGAACTTACAATTAGGTATCAGTTATCATCAAGATCTGAGCACCAGGCATGGTGGCTCATGTCTATAATCCCAGCACTTTGGGAGGCCAAGGTGGAAGAATCACTTGAACCCAGAAGTTCAAGACCAGCCTGGGTAACATAAGGAGACCTCCATCCCTACAGAAAAAATTTTAAATTAGCCAAGTGTAGTGGCACACATCTGTGTTCCCAACTACTCAGGAGTCTGAGGTGCAAGGATCGTTTGAGTCCAGGAATTTGAAGCTCTAGTGAGCCATGATCGTGCTACTACACTCCATCCTGGGTGACCAAACAAGACCCTGTCTCAAATTAAAAAAAAAAAAAAAAGAAAAAAAGAAAAAACTAAATAAACCAAAAAATCTGAGCATTCACTTTGGTTAGTATTTTCTAAGGTTTAATCAGAAACAAATAAGCAAACGAATGCAGGCCATGAGTATGTACTAAACCAAGATTATGATTAATTTATTTCTGTGTACAAGAAATCCAATGAAAAGAAGGAAGGATGTGAATATTTGAAGGTTATCTATAGCTGAGGGTAGGGTGACAAGCACCCCTGTGGCCACCAACACTGGGACTACACTGAGTCAGACCCAAAGCCAGCACAGCACTGGGTCTTGCCCAAGGCCCATGATGACCACTGCCTAGGATGTTCCCTGAAAGTCCAAGGGCTCTACAATCAGCAGGTGCCCAATCCAGCCGGGCTTGTGGCCTTGCCTTCAGGGAGCACGCTTTCCCTACCCCACCCAGGCCAGGTCCAGAAATGCTGTCTTTGAGCCAGGGCCCAGGATCAGGAACCTTAGGAATCTACCTGGCGCTCTATTCTTCGGTGTCTAAGCTCTCTCCAAAACCATAAGACAGAGTCATTTCTACTCTTCCCTCCCCTTTCCTCAAGCAGAGGAGACTCTTCCCATGGCCACCACTGCCCCAGGCTTGCAGCAAATGCTGCCTGGCTACTACGGACGTTCACTTAAGGCCCGAGAGCTCTTCAGTCAGCTTATGGTGAATACTGCTAGATCTGGGTCTCTCCCTTCAGGGCAGTGGACCCTCCTCTGGTCCAGGGTGCCAAGGCATGGAATTAGGAACCCTAAGAGCCCACTTGGTGCTCTGCCCCCACTGTGGCCGAGCTGATAACCAAGGGCAAGGCAAAGCTCCCTTTACACTCTCCTCTCCTGTTTTCAGGCAGAAAGAGTCCCCCCCCCATAGCCACCACAGCTGGGAATGTGCTGGGTCTCACCTGAAGTCAGCATGGCACTAGGTCTCATCCAAGGCCTGCAGCAAATACTGCCTGGCTACCACTGATGTTTATTCAAGGTCCAAGGACTCTTTAGTCAGCAGGTGATGAATCCTTCCAGAACTGGATTCTTCCTTCTAGGCAGTGGGCTCCCTTCTGTCCCAGGGTATGTCTAGAAATGTCATCTGGGAGCTAGAACCTGGAATGGGGGCCTCAGGACTCTGCCTGGTGCTCTAACCTACTGTGGCTGAGCCACTATCCAAGTTTCAAGATAAAGTCCTCTTTAGTCTCCCCTCTCCTTCCTCAAGCAAAAGGAAGGAATCTCCCTCAGAGCTGTGAGCTGTGCTGCCTGGAATTGGGGGAGGGGTAACTCAAGCACTCCCTTGTCATCCCAGCTGGTGTCTCACTAGGCTGCGTGCACCCCAAGTCTACTGGCAAGTACAGCACTGGGACTTGCCGAGGAATTTCAGTCCTTGTGGCCTAGACTGCCTTTCAAGTTTATTTAGGACCCCAGACCACTTTAGCCCAGAGGCAATACTTTCCAGAACTCAGGTTCCAATCACTGGGATGCATGACTCCCCTCTGACTAGGGCTGGTCTAAATGCTCCCTCCATGGGCACTTGCCGATGTCTGCCCTGCTTTACTTTCCACTGTGAAAGGCAGCACTGAGTTCCAATGCAAAGTCCCGCAATCACTGCACTCTCCCTCCCGCAACACGCAGATTCTTTCCCTGGGCCATGTGGCTGCTGCTGTGGGATAGGGGAGGGGTGGTGTTGGCAATTCAAGACTGTCTTTCCTATCTTCTTCAGTGCCTCTTTCAGTGGTATGAAGTTAAAACCACCTACTGTGATCACTCACCTGATTCTGGGGTCTTATAGATGCTTTCTTATGTGGATAATTGTTCAAATTTGGTGTTCCTACAGGGGGGACAATTGCTGGAGGGTGCTATTTGGCCATCTTGCTTCCTGAAGGTTATTTATAGATACCACTAGATCTGCCCTCCAGAAAGGTTAAATAATTCATATTGCCATAAAAATGAATCAGAGTGAAGATTTCACTGTGTCCTAAATTGCTTTATAAGGCTAAAGTGATTAGATTGGATCCACCTGGGCCATGATACACACCTGAGCTGTGGAATTTCTCTCTGATTCATGAATGGTAAGGCATTTGATCGACCCTTACCATTCTCATCTTTGCCCGAGGCCTGCTTACTTTGGTCTGGTACTGGAGCTAGCATGCAAAGCAGGGCCTCCAGCATTTAGCTGAGGGGTGGAACCATCTGTTCTGCCACTGTTGTCTTTAATGGCTTTCAGATGTGAAGAGGATCACATGCTCTCCAGCTGTTTTTATGTTCACTCCAAGGGCATTGTCTCAAAATTTCCAAAATATTCTAAAATCGGGGGTATAACTCAGTGGTTGAGCATTTGACTGCAAAATATTCTCAAATCTACCAGTTCTCCACCACTATCATCATGAGTGGTAACAACTAATGTCTAGTTATTGTTTAAGGTGCCATAATTAAAAGGTACGTAAATAAAAGAAGTTCCTTGACCCTCAGAGTTACATTTCTTTATTTTAAGAAATAAGATAGGTATGCTTAAGTCTGCACCCTTTAGTCATGGGAAGCTGCATTTCAGTAATGTTTAAGAGCTCCTTTTCCTCCCAAAAATGATACAAGAGTGGAGATGGCCAAGGGGAGGATGTACCCTAACTGGAAATTTCAGTCGTCACCAAAGTGCACATTGTCCAAGCCCCATGGTCCATTTGAATATAGTTGCTTCTGTTCTTTCTGTGGTAAGTCTGAGTTGAGGATCTTTCATTAAGAGTCTCCACACAGTCCTCCACACAGTCCTCCACACAGTCCTCCACAACGCTGTCACATGGGAGCAGAACTAGGTCCCTACAATATTTATTTGAAAGTAAATAGGCATTTGGTAAACAATCTCACTTCCATACATCTTCAAGTCTTTGGAAATCCCACTCTCTTTCCCACCCACACTGCCTCCTCTAATCCTTGGAGCTCCTCCTCCTTTTGGATAATCATTCCACATGCCTCAGTTTACTTACTTTTCATAAGTAAAGACCTGGGTAGGTTTTTTTTGGTTTTTGTTTTTGAGACGGAGTCTTGCTCTGTTGCCCAGGCTGGAGTGCAATGATGTGATCTAGGCTCGCTGCAACCTCCGCCTCCCGGGATCAAGCGATTTTCCTGCCTCCACCTCCCCAGCAGTTGGGATTATAGGTGTCTGCGTGCCACCCCACCCATCTAATTTTTGTTTTGTTTGTTTGTTTGTTTGTTTGTTTTGAGATGGAGTCTCACTCTGTTGCCCAGGCTGGAGTACAGTGATGCGACCTCGGCTCACTGCAACCTCCGCCCTCCGAGTTCAAGTGACTCTCCTGCCTCAGCCTCCTGAGTAGCTAGGATTTCAGGTGACTGCCACAACGCCCGGCTAATTTTGTGTATTTTTAGTAGAGACGGGGTTTCATGATGTCAGCCAGGCTGGTCTCAAACTCCTGACCTCAGGTGTCTGCCTGACTCGGCTTCCCAAAGTGCTGGGATTATAGGCATGAGCCACCACATCCAGCCAAGACCTGTTTTCTTTAGCAGAAGAGAGAAATAGAAAAATGCTTTTTCATTTTTACTAGATGTGGTGAAGACAAAGTAAATGCAACTTAAAAAGAAACAAGCAAACAAAATTCCCGAAATGTTAAGACACTGTCTTGTTGATTCTGCCCTCAAAATATGTCCAGAATCTAACCACTTTTCTCCAGCTCCTTTGCTGTTACCTAATTCAAGCCACTATCATCCTGATGTTATCCCTTCCCTAATTCTGGTAATTCTCTCTATCTCCTTAAACCAATCTCTGAATCCACATTTGTTCGCTTCTAACAGATTCTCCACAGAATAGCCAGGAGGAGATTTTATTTTATTTTTTATTGTTTTTCAGACAGACTCTCGCTCTGTCGTCCATGCTGAAGTACAATGGCATGATCTCGGCTCACTGCAACCTCTGCCTCCCGGATTCAAGCAATTCTTGTGCCTCAGCCACCTGAGTAGCTGGGATTACAGGCATGCATCTGGCTAAATTTTTTTTGGTATTTTTAGCAGAGACAGGGTCTTGCCATGTTGGCCAGGCTATTCTCAAACTCCTGACCTCAAGTAATCCACCCGTCTTGACCTCCCAAAGTGCTGGGATTACAAGCATGAGCCACTGTGCCTGGTCCAGGCAGTAGATTTTAAAAACACAATCACATTGTGTAACATCCTCAAATAGTAAGATATACAATCATAAAATGAAAAATTCTTATCAAGATCTACAAGGCCTTCTAGTGTTATTCCCTATTGCTCTACTTTAGGTTATTGATACGACCGGTTTTGTTTCTTTTTAAACTTCCCCTAACTCTTTTCTAGCTCAGGATTAGTCTACCTCTTTACCTAAAATCTTCTTTTCCTGACTACCTTCTGGTCATGCCTCATGTCTTAGCTAAATGTGATTCCCTCAAAGAAGACTTTCATTGATTCCATAATCTAAATGAGTGACCCTGCTTTAGTTTCTCATTATGTTTATTGTCATTCTTAGCATTGCCACAATATGTCATTATCTATGTGTTGACGTGATTATTTACTCAGTATCTATTTCCCCCACTGACCACATATCACCAGTGCCTAATGAATAGCAGATGCTAAAGAAATTAACAAATGAAAAGCAAAGATGTGGAACTTTGAATAGTTTAAGTTCTATTTAGGCAGACACACACACACACACACACACACACACAGGGTAGTTATTGTGGGTTATAGACCATCTCACTTCCCTAATTCTCATCTCAGACACTGAGTAACTACAGGCCCAGCCATTGCCACAGAATTTTTGCTTCATATTCTTGTTGACTGCCTTACTTGAAAGCAATTCAATCCATGTGTAAGGATTCCATTAGACAGTCTGTCATGAGACAAAGGCAAAAAATCCCTCGGTTCTATTTTTGCTACCATCTGTGTCTTTTTAAATTCTTCCTATATGTGGAATTTTTTCATTGCTTTATTTGACTTCTGTAAATCTGCTAAATATGTTTACAAGCAACTTCCACAACCCTTCTCCACCATCACTCCCACTTTGATGTCATCCCATTTTAGAACTGGATAGATATTTAAGATCCTCTTAACTTTGCAGACAACAGAACAACCAAGCCTCAGAGAAATGAAGTGATTTGCTGAAAGCTACTCAGTTGTGATTACTAATTGTAGAAAAATAGAGCAGGGTGCAGTGGTTTGTGACGGTAATCACAGCCCTATGGGAGGCCACTGTGGAAGGATCGCTTGAGCCCAAGAGTTTGAGGCCAACCTTGGCATTATAAGTGAGACAACCATCTCTATAAAAACATAAGAACATTAGCTAAGTGTAATGGTGCACGCTAGTAGTCCCAGCTATCTGGGAGGCTGAGGTGAGAGGATTCCTTAAGCCCAGGAGGTTGAGGCTGCAGTGAGCCAAGATTATGCCATTGCACTCCATCCTGGGTGGTACAGTGAGACCCTGTGTCAAAAAATTAAAATTTGAAAAATTTGAAAAACAATTGTAGAGGAATAGAAAACAAAGTGAACTTCTAAAACTTTGGCCCTTATAATTTACTCCCAAATTTTCTATCTTAAAAAAAGAGAATAAAAAGAATCAGGGAACATTTTAAATCTGAGAGTGTTCCAATTCCTCAAAAGATGTTTAAAAAGTCAGTTTTTACCATCATTCTGAAGAAAGCAAGGAAATAAGACCTAAAAATATTTAAAACTCAAATCATCTGTATAGGAAAATTTCAGTATGTTCTAGGCTTCCTTGTGTTTACTTTTCAGACTGCTTTCTGTAATCAAGTAAGATTAAGTGAAAATTACCTGGGCCACAAAACTGCAATGAAATTATTAAAGCATTTATTTAAAATATTTTCAGTCAGGTGCAGTGGATCTTACCTGTAATCCCAACACTTTGGGAGGCCGAGGCAGGAGGATCACTTGAGCCCAGAAGGCCAAGGCTGCAGGGAGTTATGATCATGCCACTGTCCTCAAGCCTGCATGACAGGGCCGGAACCTGTCTCTAATAAAAATAAAATAAAATAAAACGTTATTTTCTCTTTAATCTGAACAATTCTAGGATCTGGCATCTTTGATGTTTCCAATACAATCAATTTCAAAATATGTGCTGAATTTATACTACGCAAAGGAGTGTTGTTTGGGCCTCATATGAGGGCCAAGAAGGTGAGCTCACATGGAGACAGGCTGTATGAGTCCACTCTCATGATGCTAATAAAGACATACCCAAGACTGGGTAATTTGTGAAAGAAAGAGGTTTAATTGACTCATAGTTCAGCATGGCTAGGGAGGCCCTAGGAAACTTACAATCATGGCAGAAGAGGAAGCAAATACTTCCTTCTTCACATGGCGGCAGCGAGGAGAAAAATGAGAGCCAAGTGAAGCAAGAAGTCTCTTATAAAACCATCAGACCTTGTGAGAACTCACTATCACAAGAACAGCATGGGGGAAACCACCCCCATGATTCCATTACCTTCCATTGGATCCCTCCCATGACACCTGTGGATTATGGGAACTACAATTCAAGATGAGATTTGGGTGGGGACACAGCCAAATCATATCACAGACATTAAGAAGCTGGTACTCTTATTATAATGGGAGAAGCCCACATAGTCAAAAAAATTACTCTGAAATCTATCATGGTGTCAGCACAATTTGAACACAGACTGCTGTAAATAAAAGAGAAATAGTAGTCTTTGAATTTAATACTAGAAAAAATATTAGAAGAGAAAATTAAATTCTACTTCAATTCTTCACATTGGTGAGGTAGACAGCTTCAATTGGTCTTAAAAATATAGACTGATTTTCTATAAATTATTTTTTGAAAGCTAGAAATACACTAGAAATATGTCATACCAATCAGAAAAAAAAAAAAAAATTCTAAAGGAAGGTGAGGGACAGGAATAAACAACTAAATGTGAAATTGTCTCAAAGACATCAGGTTGGGTACTGAATTAAGTTTGTCTTAAAATCAAATTATAGAGACTTCCAGCAGTTTCACTGCTGGAAATTTATACTATGAATATATTCCTATATGAAGATATCTATTGTGCTTTTCTGTAATTTACAGAAACTGAAAACAACGTTACGTATTCATCAGAAAGGACTGCTTTATTTAACTGTGTTCAATACATATCATAGAGTACTATGCACTCCTGAAAATGAATGAGGGAGGTCTAGAGGTACCAATATGGGAGGAGGTCTAAGAAATATTACTAAGTGAAAGGCAAGGAAAATAACTATACAGAAATATAAACAGAATCCTATTTGTGCAATAACAAGATTGTATAAATATACTCCTCATAAAGCATTCTTAGGAGAATACTCGAGAAACCTTTTTTTTTTTTTTTTGAGATAGGGTCTTACTCTGTTACCCAGCCTGGAGTACAGTGGCACAATCACAGCTCACTGCAGCCTCAACCTCCCTGGGCTCAGGTAATCCTCTCACTTCAACCTCCCAAGTAGCTGGGACTACAGGCATGCACCATCATGCCCACCTAGTTTTTGCAATTTTCTGTAGAGATGGGGTTTTGCCACGCTTCCCCAGCTAGTGTTGAATTCCTGGGCTCAAGTTTCTGCCTGCCTTAGCTTCCCAAAGTGCTGGGATTACAGACATGAGCCACCATGCCAGGCCAGGAAACTCTTGGTGAGCATATCTTTGGAAAATGAGACTGGGAAATTACACGAGAAGAAATTTTTATTTTATACCCTCTGTGTCTTTTGATTATTTTTAAATTATGGAGAGGTATTACTTTTGTATTACTTTTTGTTTATTAAATTCCTATACTATTATGCATATATCATTTTAAAACTATAGTTCTTTTAAGTTAAGTTTACTTGGGAAAATGTCCTAATTTCTTTTCTCATTGTATGTCTTTAGTTTCTATATTCCAGTGACTCTGTTGTGGATTATGTGTTTGCCCTAGCTTTTCCCATCTCTAATAACGTCATGAACTGGCATTTCTGAATTTTCATTTTTATTATTGGACTCTTTAATCCTGCTTGTTTTAAGAAGCA
>NW_012109809.1:697456-705055 GCF_000951045.1 Mandrillus leucophaeus | reverse complement strand
TCTAGAGGTACCAATATGGGAGGAGGTCTAAGAAATATTACTAAGTGAAAGGCAAGGAAAATAACTATACAGAAATATAAACAGAATCCTATTTGTGCAATAACAAGATTGTATAAATATACTCCTCATAAAGCATTCTTAGGAGAATACTCGAGAAACCTTTTTTTTTTTTTTTTGAGATAGGGTCTTACTCTGTTACCCAGCCTGGAGTACAGTGGCACAATCACAGCTCACTGCAGCCTCAACCTCCCTGGGCTCAGGTAATCCTCTCACTTTAACCTCCCAAGTAGCTGGGACTACAGGCATGCACCATCATGCCCACCTAGTTTTTGCAATTTTCTGTAGAGATGGGGTTTTGCCACGCTTCCCCAGCTAGTGTTGAATTCCTGGGCTCAAGTTTCTGCCTGCCTTAGCTTCCCAAAGTGCTGGGATTACAGACATGAGCCACCATGCCAGGCCAGGAAACTCTTAGTGAGCATATCTTTGGAAAATGAGACTGGGAAATTACACGAGAAGAAATTTTTATTTTATACCCTCTGTGTCTTTTGATTATTTTTAAATTATGGAGAGGTATTACTTTTGTATTACTTTTTGTTTATTAAATTCCTACACTATTATGCATATATCATTTTAAAACTATAGTTCTTTTAAGTTAAGTTTACTTGGGAAAATGTCCTAATTTCTTTTCTCATTGTATGTCTTTAGTTTCTATATTCCAGTGACTCTGTTGTGGATTATGTGTTTGCCCTAGCTTTTCCCATCTCTAATAACGTCATGAACTGGCATTTCTGAATTTTCATTTTTATTATTGGACTCTTTAATCCTGCTTGTTTTAAGAAGCACTTTGCAAGTTACATGTTAACTAAGACACAGTACCTGATTTAAAGGGGGCATAAAATGCAGTGGGAGAGACAGAAACTATTTTTACTTCATAAAATCCAGTTTTATAAAAAGCTCTGTTAATAACACTGAGGGAGTATGAGAACACAAAAGAAAGCATACTAAATTTGGTTGGGGAAAGAATCAAGGAAGATTTCCGGGAAGTTATGACAATTAAGATCAGTCTTGAAAAGATGAATCAGCTGGTACAAGTATAATACATGGCCTTCATAGATCATTTTGCATGCCTTATAATTAGTGAAATTTAGATATAGAAGAGATCTTAAATAATATTAAATGTAATATTCTCATTTTTAAAATAGTGAAACATGACTTGTTAAACAACATGGGCTGTGGGGTCAAATTAAATGGCCAATACAGAGTAGGCACTTAATAAATATTTGTTCCCTTCAGAACTGGCTACATAAATTACAGGGCCTAGTGGAAAATGAAATACAAGGCGCCTTGTTCAAAAGTTATTAAGAATTTCAAGACAGTCACAACAGAGTGTTAAAACAAGCATAAGCCCTTCTGAGCACAGGGCCACATTGAAATAAGCCACAGTTCTGGGGTTCATGAAGCAGGCCTCCCTCCCTCCTCTAATCTAAGTTCCAAGGGCTAAGTAGACGCAGAAATTAAACAAGAACTCAGGTCTCCTTTGGACACAAAGACCTCAAAATTTTAAAAGCTCATAAACAATCTCTTCACCCAATATTTTTAACTGAGGGGACATGAAGATCTCATATTTATCTTTATTTATTAGTTAATCAATTTGTACCTTTATTCATTCATGTCACAAATATGAATAAATGTGTCCCAAGAGCCTAGGACAAAGCTGGTTCATAATAGGTATTCAATGAAGAGTAGGTGAATGATGGATGACCAGATGAATGAGTGACTAAACAATAAGCTACAATTGAGTATTATTGCCCATAAAAAGAAATAAAATTTTGATGCATGTAACACCATGAATGAACCTTGAAAACATTATGCTAAGTGAAAGGAGACAGACACAAGAGATCACATATCATATAATTACATTTACATGAAATGTGTGGAATAGTCAAGTCTATAGAGACAGAACGTACATTAGTGGTTCCTGGGTTCTGGGAGGAGGGAGGAGTAAGGAGTGACTGCTCATGGATATGGGTGTTTTGTTTTGTTTTGTTTTGTTTTGGAATGATGACAATGTTCTGGAATAAGATAGCAGTGATGGTTACACAACTTTGTGAAAGTACTAAATATCATCGAATTCCACACTTCATAAAGGGTGGATATGATAGTATATGAATTATATCTCAATTTTTAGAATGTAAAACAATAAATTAACCAAGATAGAAAGATTTAAGTAACTTGCTAAAAATTGATTTGCTGTTACTTGTGATGACTGTGCATCTAACATCAAAACTTTTGGCTCCTAGTTCAGGCTTTCTCCAGTCTATCAAGCTACTGCCCAGAAAACTGCAGAGTGCTGCCAGCTATCTCTATGGCTCCATGGAGCACTGTGCTTACATACGAGAAACCTCTCTTGTACCAAAGTGTAAATACAGTGGTGGCTGCATTCTGCCTCCAGAGGATCTGGCCTACCGAGTGAAGAATAAAGGGGAGACAGAGCAAGGGGAGAGCCCTTTCCAAGAGATTCCTCATTTTCTCTTTGTTGTCCTAGACACCACCCACTGACCTTGTATCTCAGGTCTTGGTTGAGAAACCAAAATAACTAGTGACACTCCTATGATGCCTTGGCAACATTCCCTGATAACTTAGAATATTTATTTCCTGTTTTCCCAACTCTCATTTATTTCCATGCTAGCATAGAGCAAGATGACATGTAACCTCTTGTGAAATGCTTGATATTTGTCCCTTAGAAGAGACGTTAGGACTATAAATTTTGCGAATAGTAAAATAACAACACTCATAGCTTGTTCTTGTGCGTAATATGTGAAAGTTTTCTAAACTGTATTTTAGTTTTAACTTATATTCATTTGTTACAGCAGAGTGAGGCAAGCATCATTTTTCTCCACTTTTTCACTTCTAGTTTATGATCCTCTCTTCCTCCTTACCAAGAGAATCAATAAGGGTGGGTGTTGTGAACACATGTTTTTTGTCCTGTCAGGAAAAGTTAAAGGTTAAGGTCCTGCTCCCAAATGATAGATAATTAATCATCATTAAAATGGCAACCTGTCACTGGAAAAGGAAAAGCAGAAATATAAAATAAAGCAGATATATGATATCAGGTAGCAACAAGGATGTCACAGGTTTAATGAGTATAGGGGATGTTGCACAAAAAGTTTTATGCTAACCTCTAGAAACAAAAGAAAAAGCAGAAATGGTCTATATGTTCATGGTCTATATGTTCATAGTCTATACGGTCATCTCTCTGATTTTGAAATCAGCAGTCATTCTTTGGTTGGCATGTGCTACTTGGGAGTGAAGGATGGAAGAACACAGAGAACAAAAGTTTCATCGTTAAGCTGTGAAGCAGAGAGAACAGGCAGCTAGCCAAAACTTATGCGGTTCTTCAAATTTCTGATGGGGATCAGAGTGCCTCTCCCTCACTGACAAATATGGAATGGAATGTAAGGCTGCTACTCACAGGGTTCTCTGCAATCCTGAGATTGGTTCTGTTCTAGCCAAAGCTCTTGGCTAGAACAAGATTCCTGTAAGCTCCAGTCCAGTTGAGACTTCCTGGGAGAATGTGCCTCTGCTGCCCCTTGCAGAACTCCTGGACATCTTAGTGACAGCCCCACCCCCACCACTAGTCTTCCCAGAATTCGAGCTGTGAGAACACATCAATTCCTGCCTCGGGCATTTGAGTCCATTTTCAGTGAACTCAGGATAGTTGAATGGAACACCATCTCACCCACCAGCAATCCTTGGCTAGCATATGATGGGGAGGAAATCATGGGCTTTGAAATCAAACAAACTCAGGTTCTTACATTCACTAATCACACTCAGAAACTGTGTATTCTTTGTAGAATTTGAAAGTGTTAACCTCATTGAGCCTTACTTCCTCAGCTATAAAAAATGAATATAACGATACTTTTTTCTCCAGTATTGCTTTAAAACAAAGTGAGATAAAGAATGAAAATTTCCAATTTACAAATATTTCTTAACAAAGTATAGATTTCTTCCTTTCTATTCCAAAGCTAATGACTTCAGGTCAAATGGTATCTTGAGAGTGGGGGGATTCTGAGGGATCAGTTTCAGATCAAATTCATGTAATCAGTTGAAAACATCCTGTTTGATTAGTCCCCTTAAACTCTTTATGTGGCCTTTCCTGTCCTCTGTCTATTTCAGTTTCTAAACTTTTGTTCAGTATCACATCTCTAAAGAAGCCTTTTTAGACATTTTTTCTGATCGTGCCTTCCTCCATAAGATTTTATGCCACAGAGACACTATTATGTTTGTTTATCAACTGTATATAGGTATATCTGTGCTTTATACATTAATATAGTAAGAAAATGTTAACTCCCGCCAAGAACCAATTTTCACCCTTTGCTGGACAATATTGCTCCTATTGAGAACACATGGTCTATAAACAAACAAAAAGTTAGAAGAATCTGTGAAGAGATAGTCTTTCAAAGCCTGTGAAAGAAAACATTATTGAATTCTTCTTCAGAACAGAGTCTTCCCTTCATCATCTCATAACTATTAGAGGTAGAAAACTTTGGCCAAGTTTTAACAATTTCTTGATTTCCTCTGTTTAGCCAATGATGTTCAGGTCAACCTCTTAGAAATAAAGAAAGAAGCCTCAGATGCAGAAAAGTAAATGATGACGCTAGGTCTCAACCTACTGATGTGTTGTTTTCTACTCAGAGTACATGATATACTATCTGTAGCACAAGTACAGTAATAATGGAGCTCACCCTAAAAAAATGAGTCCCACATCACTTGACAAATAGATTTCTACTTTACTCTATGTGGATGTCCAGATTTTGCCCAATTAAACTTTTGTTTCTTATTTAAAATTACAGCTAACACTTATAATTGAAATTTTGAGGGGAAAACTTTGCTAAACTGCAGTGTTTATTTGAATTTTTAAATAACTGTGATGCTGAATAGTAAGAATTAATTTGCACACAGGGCTTCTAAAAAGTGGGCCACTTCTTATTTTGAGAAAAACTTCAAAATTACGTAATAAATTTCATTGAGAAATAAAATATTGAAATAATTAACGATAGAACAATATCAAGTTTTTGGTGAAATAAAAAGTTATTCATTTGAAAAAATAAAATAATAGAACAATACTAGGTGCTGGGGAGGATGTGGAGCAACCAGAAGTTTTACACAGTGCTAGTAAGAATGTAGAATTTGAAAGTGTTAACCTCAGTCACTTTGGAGAACAGTTTGGCAATTTCTTAACACATTAAACATACCCGTGCCCTGTTACCCAACAAGTCTACTCCTAGATATAGGAATTTACCCAAGATAAATGAAACACAAGTCCACAAAAGACTTGTACATAAATGTTTACAGCAGCTTGATTCATTATAGCCAAGAACAAATTATGATATATCCATACAATCTAATACTACTCAACAATAAAATAATTGCTGGATAAATGCAACAACACAGATGAGTCTCATAAACAGCAAGCTTAGTAAAATAAGCCAGACCCAAAAAAGTACATTGGTTCCATTTTTATGGAATGCTAATAAAGACAAATCTAATCTATAGTGACAGAAAGCAGGTTAGTGGTGCCTGGGGCCAGGGGTGGTGAGTGGCGGGGTGAGTGGGAAGGACACAGGGAAATTTTGGGGTGATGGAAATGTTTATATCTTGATTGTGATGGTGGTCGCATAGATGTAGGCAAAAAAAAGAAAAAAAAAGAAAAAACAAGATTCAAGAAGGCAATAAAGAAGCCAGTCACAGAAGACTACATTTTGTATTATATAAAATTCCATTTATATGAAATTTCTAGAAAAGGCAAAACTATAGAGACGGAGAATTGGTCAAGACTTATTAATTGTATACTTAAATGGGTACATAAAAAAAAACAGGTCAAAATGTTGTTAAAGATGCAACAATTCAAGTTATCTACTGTGAAAATGCCATAAAGAGTTAGTATCTCTAGAATCACTACAGCAGTCATCTTCTAGTGCAAGCCCCAGTACCATTTTTAACAGCCTTATTGAGGAATAATTTGCATATCATAAAATTCTCCCATTGTAAGTGTACAGTTGTAGAACTTTTGATGACTATATATGATTATACAACCAGCACCACAGTCCAGTTTAAAACATACCCATCATGCCATGAATTTCCCTCTCACCTGTGGCAGTCAATCCCCTCTCCTACCCCAGCCAACCACTGAACCAATTCTCTGTCTCTGTAGTTTTGCCTTTTCTAGAAGTTTCATATAAGTGGAATTTTATATAATACAAAATGTAGTCTTCTGTGACTGGCTTCTTTCTTGCCTTCTTCAATCTTTTCTTTTTTCTTCTTCTTTTTTTTTTTGAGACAGAGTCTCACTCTGTCACCCAGGTTGGAGTGCAGTGGCTTGATCTTGGCTCACTGCAACCTCTGCTTCCCGGGTTCAAGCAATTCTCGTGCTTCAGGCTCCTGAGTAACTGGGGCTATAGGCACGAGCCAGCACACCTGGCTAATTTTTGTATTTTTAGTAAAGACAGGGTTTCACCACATTGGCCAGGCTGGTCTTGAACTACTGACCTCAAGTGATCTGCCTGCCTCGACCTCCTAGAGTGCTGGGATTACAGGTGTGAGCCACCGCACCCATCCCTTCTTTTTGTTTAATAATTTTTTTTTTGGAAATTGGGTTTCACCGTGTTGTCCAGGCTGGTCTTGAACTCCTTCCCAGGCTCAAGCACTCCTCCCACTTCGGCCTCCCAAAGTGCTGGGATTACAAGCATAAGCCACCATGCCCAGCCCCTTTTTGTTTTCTTAAGATGAAGAAGTTCCAGTTATAGGACTTGTAAGAGACATTAGTTGCAGGTCCAGGAAAGAGCACACATTTGCCAATTCCCCGTCCAGGACTTAGCTGTGACACCAGGCTATTGTCAGGATACAGTGTACTAGAATAGGAAAAAAACAAACCTGGTTTAGAGCATCAGAATGGCTATTTCTAGCCATCCAACTGAACTTCTGTGAGATTCAATTTTCCCTTATATAAAATGAGGATAATAATGTCTAATGCATAGCTCTGTTGTGAGGAATAAATTAAGTGTACAAAGTACCTAACGTAGAGACAGGCAAATATTTGGAATTTAACAAATGAAAATTGCTGACTAGAAAATCACTTAAAGTACAAATATGTTCATCTTGAGACAAAGAACATAAAGAGGGAAAGTCATAAATGTCAGAAATTGAAGATTAAGGTTTAAACATTGACTTATTTAAATCTCAAAAGAAGCATGAATCCCTGCCAGGCATAGTGGCACACACCTGTAATCCCAGCAGCTCTGCAAGCTGAGTTGGGAGGATTGCTTGTGGCCAGGAGTTTGCCCAGGAGGCCTGGGCCACATAGGAAGACCCCATCTCTACACAAACAATAAAAATAAATAGCCAGGCATAGGATTTTTTAAATTTACACACCTGTAGTCCAGTAGTCCCACTTGTAGTGCTGACTACTCCGGAGGCTGAGGCTGAAGGATTGCTCAAGCCCAGGAATTCAAGGCTGCAGTAAGCTATGATGGAGTCACTGCACTCCAGCCTGGGCAACAAAGTGAGACCCTGTGAAGAAGAAGAAAGAAGAAAGAAGAA
>NW_012109809.1:679643-697136 GCF_000951045.1 Mandrillus leucophaeus | reverse complement strand
AGATTTAAGACAGTGCCAGCTAAATTGGGAATTTGCTAAATGTAGTTAACTGAACATTGCTTTATTTCCTTGATAAGAAGACCATTTTATAAATAATCTTTTTTTTTTTTTTTTTTTTTTTTTGCCTGATTTTATGAGTAACTCAATAGTTCTCAGGCCTGGCTGCACATTAGAGTCACCTGGGGAGTGTTAAACATTACCAATGCCTGGGACCCAGCCCAGAAATTCTGATTTCATTGGTCTGGAAAGGGGCCGGGGCATTGGTGATTTTAAAGTTTCTCCTGGCAGTATTAATGTAAAACCATTGTACAGAACTCATGGCAGCATTAACAATTTGATTCTCTGGGTCTTAGGGAATGGGTTCAAAATTGTGGACTGAACTGTCTTTAAAGTATGCCACTCTGACATCTTAGAAAGAGATAAACCACAGAGACTAGCTGTACCCACCCAGATGTTCCATCCACAGATAATCTTTTCTTCTTTTTCTACATGGTGTTGTATGTTTGTGCAATCAAACATAAGGGCTTTGTATGAATGACTTTAGCTATGTCTGCTTGGAAAAAGGAGGTTGCCCTTCACCTCCTATGTTGCCACTTTTCTTTTGAGTCCTCAGTCAGAGCTGGGTGTTTAAACACATATTCTGTTTTTGTTTTTGTTTTTGTTTTCATCTTTTATTTTGGATTCAGGGGGTGCACATGCAGGTTTGTTATATGGGTATACCGCGTGGTGCTGGGGTCTGAGTCATGGATGATCCTGTCACTCAGGTAGTGCAGAAACAGTAAACATGTATTCTTAAGCATACATGCATATCTCATGAGTCACAACTTCAAGAAGACAAATACAATCTGCGGGACTGGTGCTCTAATTAAAAACTCTAAAGACTCAGGAGGCCTGGACAAGTCTCCTACCCTCTTTGGTCTTCAAATACTTAATTTGTTCAATTAATGGATTTCCTTTTATAACCCTAAGGTATTTTCCAGTTACTATGATTCACTGGTTGTAATTCTCATAACTAATATAATAAAGAGCAAATTCTTTATATAGCATCCATTTAGAACTTCACTACTAGTACTAAACAATTTCTAAAATAAGAGTTTATATCTCTGTTAAAATCATTAGTACATTCACATAAATAATATCTTGGTCTTTGACTAGTATATTTATTTACCGAGAAATGCAGTGGTTTAATCTATACTTTCCAGGGAACTGACTGCTGTCATCGAGGAATAGTCACATAAATAAATTATTGTTCTTCACACATAAGTACTCACAAAACCTTAGTTAACTGATTAGTTATTCAACTATGATATTGTGAAACTGTAACATGACATTAATCATTACCTGGTGAAATGATCATGGGCCTTTGTGTGATGCTGCGGCTTCCTGGGAAACTCACTAATGTATTCACATAAACCAGATGTGCCAGAAGAAAGCTCTTGCTGTGGAATTGATGGAGAGTTTGTTTAAAGAAAGGAAAACAACTCTAAATAGTAAAATAAATATTTTCTTCTGCCTTTGGGTGACCTTATGCTCAACCTCTTCCCTTATGAGAATGCTGTCTCCAAGCCTGTGGTTTTGTGGCATGTCAGTAATCTGAAAAGTCTATCTGAAGTCCAGCAATGGGCCACTGCCCAGCCTCACAAACCTGATTCCCTCTTCGTTCCTCCACCAACACTCACATACTTATTAGCTCCCTCAGTTCTTAAAATGGATTCTCTTCCTCTAATGCCAACTTACCACTATATATCAGGTTTTTAACCCTGAAATATCTTTAGTAAGGTTGCTTTTCTTTGTTTCTAAGGCAAAGTCTGGCAGATTTACCCATCATCAGGATCAAGAAGCTCTGATTTGTGATGGTGCTAAGGTTGGAAGAAATATGAATCAATGAAATAACTTACCTGAAGTAAGAGTCACTTTGAATTAAGTTTATCAGCCCAGTCACTTGTACAGGTTTGAAGACAATAGTCATGATGTAATAGAGTATGCAAACTCAAGAGTTTAGATATACCTTAAGAATATAATGGAGTAACAAATTTCAGTTATGCAAGATGAAGATGTTCTAAGCTTCTGTTGTACAACCCATACTTAGCGATCCTCCCTCCTCAGCCTTCCAAGTAGCTGGGACTACAGGCATGCATCACTGCACTGAGATAATTTTTTTAAACTCATTTGTAGAGATGAGCTCTCATTTTGCTGTCCAGGCTTGTTTAAGAGAGTTAGTGCATCATGTCATGGTTAACAATCCCAAGGAAACACCAGTAGGGCATCACTCTAACACTGCCATGGAGCTATCTGAAAGAAGCTAGAGGCTAAAAAGCCAAATGCAAGGTGACTCAAACAGAGGCCATACACACTAACCAAAACCTGAGAGCACCTGAGATAGGAAATATGTGTTCCAGGAAGGGGCCTATCTGGGACCATACTAGCATGTGTTTTCATGCCCATTTCTGAAACTAGGCCTACTCTTCAAGACTATCTGAATCTCCTCAGGCTGCATACTATCGACTGGGTGGCTTAAACAACAGAAGTTTATTTCTCACAATTCTGGAAGCTGGGAAGTTCAAGCTTAGGGGGCCAGCATGCTCAGGTTCTGGTGGGGGCCCTCTTCCTGGCTTGCAGACAGCCCCCGCTTTGTTGTGTGCTCACATGAGCTTTCCTTGGTGCATGTATGTGAAGACAGGGCTCTGTCTGTCTTCTTCTTATAAGACCAACAATCCTATCAGATTAGGACTCCACTCTTATGATCTCATTTAACCTTAATTACCTCCTAAAAGTTTTCTTTAAATAGTCATATTGAGGGTTAGGACTTCAACATATAAATTTTCCAAGGACACTGTTCAGTCCATAGCAATGATATGGCAACCCACACAGACTATCCCTAAATGCAGAAATCAGTGTTATTCTTCAAAGCAACACATTTTTTTAAACATGTCTTCTAAATGCCTTATTTTTGACAACAGAATCCTTTGTCCAAAATAAATTTTACAAAGATCCTCAGTATATAATATAATACATAAATACACTGGACGGTAAGGTTGGGAAATGTGTTTGACCTGTGTAGGGATGTACAGTTGTATCTACACTAAACTAGCTCTGCAAGAGGATACCTAGGCGATTTCAAAGAGTTGTCATCCTAGGTAAATGGCCCAGATACATGCTCCATGAACCCCCTCAGGAAAACATCTTTGCTATCAAACAGGATAATCTGGAAGGACTTTGGATGCAAGAAGAGATCAGGGGATGTCTCATCCTGAGTTATCGCGCTATTTCTCAGGAGGATTTAAATAACTGGTCTTACAGTTAAAGCCCCTTATAAAAATGTACTCAGTTTAGCATTTAACTAATAAAACCAAGTACCTACAAAACTAGAAGCTTTATCCTATTAAGGAACCTTTCAGGACTTGGTGTTTGCATGAAACAGAAAGTAATCATTGCTATAGGAGAATCCAAGTCTCTTCATGAAATCATTTTTAAAAAATGTATTCTATTGAGGTCAGGAGAACTCTTGTATCATGCGTATTTTGCTACCGATTGGTCTTGGTGAGGAAATGGCCCAGTTTTCTCACTAGCAAATTAAAGGGTAGTTTAGGCCAGTGAGTCTCAAGCTTTAACGTACAAAAGAAATCATTATGCAGTTTATTTATTATTAATAATATGCAAGTTTTTTAACCTGTAGCCCCCACAAAAATGTTGATTCACTTGTTCTGTGACAAGATTCAGGAACCTTAATTATTTACTGGCACCCTATTGATTGTGATACAGGTAATCAATAGATTCCTCACTGCACACACACAAACACACATACACACAAAAAAAATGAAATAGATGATCTTTAAACTCTTTCTGCCTTTCAGATACTATAATTCTGTTTTTAAGGTTCATACAAGCAAAGCAGGATATTAGGCCTACATTCCTGACCTATCTGCCGAAGAATTATTAAAAACAAACATCTTTTGCTCACTCTAAGCACACTGGATGATGCCATTGTGATAAAGTCCAGGAGAGAGAGGGATGAAATCATGATGTCTAAGCTATATTCATTTTTGTGACCTTCATCCTATATAAGCTGCTTTCCACCTTAACTGTGTATGTTCAAAACAATGCCCCAAGGTGAGAGAAAATTGCTTGGAATGTTCCTTCATCAACATCTGCTCTCTTTCTTCTGGCCCTGCTATCAACCCCGTCTCTGTGAAATCTCAGAACCTGAATTCCAGTATTCAGATTAAAGAAAAGGGGCTTCTCTGCTGTCTCTTATCTCTGATTCCATTTCCAAGGCCATTCATATATTTCAGGCAGACAGGTTTTTGTTCTACAGACTATTTCTTTTTCTAGGATGTTCCCAGTCACTTAGAACATCATCCATATATCCAGGCCATCTTTCTGTGATCACCATTTGTTTTCAGTTGATATGAATGGAGCTTAAGACAGCTTCCTTGAAGGCAGGAATGCTGTGCGTGAATTGTGACTCTATGAAAAGTTACAGTGAACACAAAAGCTAATGCTGTGTAAGAACACTACTCTGCAAGGGGCAATGGAGAGGACAGTATAAACATATGATGTCTGAATTAGCAAATGAAATGTAAGTTTATGTGATGACCCAATGGAAAGACCAAGTAACTGAATGTTTTCATGGAGTTTCTCAGCTTTGGAGAATCAGTGAAGGAGGAGGAATTAATGACCTCATTAGGACATTTTCAGTTGGCTTCTTCTACTCTATGAGACCAGCTCCAGGCTTAGGATGAGTTTGCTTAGTATGATCATCCTAGGACAGAACCTTTGCTGCCTGATCTTACCCCAACTGTTCAAAGCAGCTTCATTAAGATTTTTTCCGTGAGAGAACTCATATTGGAGCTGCATCAAATACCACTAGCCTTTGACTTTGCCAGAGAAAGTTAATGAATATAGCTTGGAGCCAGACAAATTAATTTTTTACATTTTCTGTTTATTTTTAACTCTTGTGTCAAAAGTGTAGAGAGATTGGAGACAGAACAATCAGGTTTTTACAGCCAAAATCCAGGGGTAAGGTCATGTGGTCCTAGAAAGGAAGCGTGGGGAAAACAGTACAAACCTTGGCAGGATGCTTCCCCCATAGCCTTATCACATTGCTTTGTGACTAGTATTTAATAGCTATCCTTTCTCAGACTAGAAGCTCCCCTGAAGAAGAGACCAAGGCTTCAATAATCAAAATCTAGCAGAGTGCTTTAGCACATAATGGTAGTTTGTAGCATGTTTAACTTAAAAGAGTCCAGCTGAATGGACACTTCCCATTCAAGTATAAAAAAAGTGTAGGAGGAGTTGGGCAGATGTTAGTAAAAGGATACAAAACTTCAGCTTAGAGAAACAAGTTCAAGAGATCTGTTGCATGATGTGATTACTGTAGTTAATAACAATGTATTGTACTTTTGTATACTACATATTAAATTTTTATTTGTACATTAAAATAAGTAAATCAATCCATGTAAAATATATTTTGGAAGCTTAGAAATTTTTCAAAAAGGGAAAGGAAAGGATATTTTTAGTTTGTTTAATTTCTCCCTCTTTTTGGTCTTTAGTTAATCCTTGACATGTAAAATAACTGACAGGTGAAAATTTCATGGCTTAAGACTAAAGCCAACCTACCAGGCTTTGGACTTTTATGACAAATTTTCCTTTCTATCAGAATGTAAATGTTATGACTGAAAGTCTAAAACATAGCATGGTACACAAAATTCAACATTATACAAATCTTTGGAATTCTTAGTGAAAATAATGACGAAAAGGAAAGGAAAATGGAAGAATGCCAAAAATTGCTAATAATTATAAACCAATCGGAAAAACTACACAGTATATTTCAGGCCGCAATCTGGTTCAGACTTTCTCTTCTTTTTCACCAGTTCTTGAGCTGAGTGAAGAAGTAATGTAATTGGATGCATACGATTCGTTGTATGATATTTAAGCCACTTAATTAGAGCAAACACATAGTTTTATCAAAAAACTGGGAATGCTTTTGTGAGTGAAAAGAGGCACTAAACCAGGCCTATTTCAAACAACCCAAGATATGTGGTTGCTGTGCTCTTCATCCACTTAAGGGGCTCCTTTTTATTCTATGTCATTTGTTCAAAATGCTCAACATTTGCTAAAAGGAAGATCTTAATTCAACTCCCACAGTGTGCCAGGTGGAGGTGAACATAAGTGTCCTTCAAATACACAATTGCAGCTGAGCTGCAAGGACATGGTCCAAAACAGTGTATTCCAAAACGTGGGATACACCACTGTGATGGTTAACACTGAGTGGCTTGAAGGATACAAAATATTGATCCTGGGTGTGTCTGTGAGGGTGTTGCCAAAAGATACTAACATTTGAGTCTGGCTCGGGAAGGCAGACCCACCCTTAATCTGGGTAGGCACAATCTAACCAGCTGCCAGTGCAGCTAGAATATAAGCAGGCAAAAAAAAAAAAAAAAAAATGTGAAAAAGAGAGACTAACTTAACTTCCCAGCCTACATCTTTCTCCCATGCTGGTTCCTTCCTGCCCTTGAACATCAGACTCCAAGTTCTTCAGTTTTGGGACTCAGACTAGCTGTCCTTGCTACTGAGTTTTAAGACAGCCTATTGTGAGACCTTGTGATCGTGTAAGTTAATACTTAATAAACTCTCCTTTAAATATGAGCAGTTCTTAAAATAAGATTGGAAAACAGATTTTCTTCTTGTACCCCATGATGTTAAGTTTTCTGCATAGATGTCTGCATGGTTCATGTAGTGTTATAACAGAATACCTGAAATGAGATATTTATTTAAAAAAAAAAAAAAAGCAGGGAGGTGGAGGTTGGCCCATGATTCTGGTGGCTGGAGAGTTCGAGACTGGGCATTTGCATCTGGTGAGGGTTTAAGGCTGCCCTCATGGCAGAAAGCAAAACGGGGAGCTTACAAGCACAAAGAGAGGGAAACCCGAGGAACATCTTGGCTTTATAACAACCCACTTTCTCAGAAACAAATCCATTTTTGAGAGAACTAGTCCAGTCTTACAAAACTGATGATACGGTTTGGCTGTGCCCCCACCCAAATCTCATCTTGAATTGTAACTTCCACAGTTCCCACGTAGTGTGGGAGGAACCTGGTGGGAGGTGATTGAATTATGGGTGCAGGTCTTTCCTGCACTGTTCTTGTGATAGTGAATTCGTTTCATGAGAGCTGATGGTTTTAAAAATGGGAGTTTCCCTGCACAAGCTCTCTCTTTGCCTGCTGCCATCCATGTAAGACATGACGTGCTCCTCCTTGCCTTTCACCTTCCACCATGATTGTGAGGCCTCCCTAGCCATGTGGAACTGTAAGTCCAATAAACCACTTTCTTTTGTAAATTGCCCAGTCTCAGGTATGTCTTTATCAGCAGCATGAAAATGGGCTAATACAGTATATTGGTACCAGTAGAGTGGGGTGCTGCTGAGAAGATACCTGGAAATATGGAAGTGACTTTGGAATGGGTAACAGGCAGAAGTGGAACAGTTTGGAGGGCTCAGAAGAAGACAGGAAAATGTGGGAAAGTTTGGAACTCCCTAGAGACTTATTGAATGGCTTTGACAAAATGCTGATAATGATATGGACAATGAAGTCCAGCCTGGACAATGAAGTCCAGGCTGAGGTGGTCTCAGAGGAAGATGAGGAATTTGTTGGAAACTAGAGCAAAGGTGATTCTTGTTATGTTTTAGCAAAGAGATTGGTGACATTTTGTCCCTTCCCTAGAAATTTGTGGAACTTTCAACTTGAGAGAGATGATTTAGGGTATCTGGCAGAAGAAATTTCTAAGCAGCAAAGCATTCAAGGGGTGACTTGGGTGCTGTTAAAGGCATTCAGATTTATAAGGCAAGCAGAGCATGAAAGTTCAGAAAAGTTGCAGCCTGACAACACTATAGAAAAGAAAATCCCATTTTCTGAGGACAAATTCAAGCTGGCTGCAGAAATGTACATAATTAATGAGGAGTCAAATAATCCCCAGGACAATGGGGACAATGTCTCCAGGGCATGTCAAAAGTCTTTACAACAGCCTCCTGGAAGCCTAGGAGGAAAAAGCAGTTTTGTGGGTTGGGCCCAGGGTCCTATGCTGTATGCAGCCTAGGGACTTGGTGCCCTGCGTCCCAGCTGCTCCATATGTGCCTGAAAGGGGCCAAGATAGAGTTCGGGCCATGACTTCAGAGGGTGTAAGCCTCAAGCCTTAGCAGCTTCCACATGGTGTTGAGCCTGCGAGTGAACAGAAATCAAGAATTGAGGCTTGAGAACCTCCCCCTAGATTTCAGAAGATGTATGGAAACACTTGGATGCCCATGCAGAAGTTTGCTGCCAGGGTGGGACCCTCATGGAGAACCTCTGCTAGGGCAGTGCAGAAGGGAAATTTGGGGTCAGAGCCCCTACACAGAATCCCTACTGAGGCACTGCCTAGTGGAGCTGTGAGAGGAGGGCTGCCATCCTCCAGACCCCAGAATGGTAGATCCACTGACAACTTGAACTGTTCACCTGGAAAAGCCACAGACACTCAATGCCAGCCCATAAAGGTGGCTGGGAGGGAGGGTGTACCCTGCAAAGCCATAGGGGCAGAGCTTCCCAAGACTATGGGAATCCACTTTGTGCATCAGCGTGACCTGGATGTAAGACATAGAGTGAAAGGAGATTATTTTGGAGCTTTAAGATTTGACTGCCCCACTGGATGCTGGACTTGCATGGGGCCTGTAGTCCTTTGTTTTGGCAAATTTCTTCCATTTGGAATGGCTGTATTTACCTGATACCTGTACCCCCCATTATATCTAGGAAGTAATTAACTTGTTTTTTATTTTACAGGCTCACAGGCAGAAGGGACTTGCCTTGTCTCAGATTAGATGTTGAACTGTGAACTTTTGAGTTAATGCTGAAATGAGTTAGGACTTTGGGGGATTGTTGGGAATGCATGATTGGTTTTGAAAAGTAAGGACATGGCCGGGCGCGGTGGCTCAAGCCTGTAATCCCAGCACTTTGGGAGGCCGAGATGGGCGGATCACGAGGTCAGGAGATCGAGACCATCCTGGCTAACACGGTGAAACCCCGTCTCTACTAAAAAATACAAAAAACTAGCCAGGCGAGGTGGCGGGCGCCTGTAGTCCCAGCTACTCGGGAGGCTGAGGCAGGAGAATGGCGTGAACCCAGGAGGCGGAGCTTGCAGTGAACTGAGATCCAGCCACTGCACTCCAGCCTGGGCGGCAGAGCGAGACTCCGTCTCAAAAAAAAAAAAAAGAAAAGTAAGGACATGAGATTTGAGAGGGGCCAGCGGTGGAATATGACTTAGCTGTGTCCCCACCAAAATTTCATCTTGAATTGTAACTCCCACAATTTCCACATGTTGTGCGAGGAACCCAGTGGGAGGTGATTGAATTTTGGGGGCGGTTCTTTCCTGCACTGTTCTCATGATAGTGAATGAGTCTCACAAGATCTAATGGTTTCAAAAATGGGAGTTTCCCTGCACAAACTCTCTCTTTGCCTGCCACCATCCATGTAAGATGTGACATGCTCCTCCTTGTCTTTCACCTTCCATCATGATTGTGAGGCTTCCTCAGCCATGTGGAACTGTAAGTCCAATAAACCTCTTTATTTTGTAAATGACCCAGTCTCAGGCATGTGTCTATCAGCAGCGTGAAAACGGACTAATACAAGCAATTACCAGAAGAACAGCACCAAGCTATTCATGAGGAATCCACCCACTAGCCAAACACCTCTCACTAGGCCCCACCTCCCAATACTGCAACTCTGGGGATCAAATTTCAACATTAGATTTTGTGGGAATAAACAAACAGTATCCAAACCATAGTAACATCTTAAGTTGCTTTATGCACAAGAAGAGAAGTTTATCTAATGTTTCTTGGATATAAGACGTGAATGAGGATCCATACCAGCTGACTTAAAAGGTATAAAGGGGAAAGAATAGGATTGGCACAGTGCTGGTCTTTCTCATTTCTTAGTAACAGAAGAAAATCATTAGAAAGGTCATTTTCTGAGGATGTCACCTTTTAAAACCTTTATACTACCATCTTTTTATTCTTACTCTTCAAATCAAGGCACAAGAACAACTTGTATCCCTTAACCAAAATTATTTTCCCATATTTTCTAGCATTTTATTAGACCTTTCCAAACTCTTGTCTCATAGCCAATTGTACTTAGGACCATGGTTCCCCAGGTAGACATAGCCCAGCATATGAAAATAGGCTCAGAATATCTAGAGTGCTGGAGACCATGGCTTCTCAGATTCTGTAAACACACTAATAATACCACAGTTTAGCTGACTGAGTTATAAGCATAGAATCAGACTGAGCAGAAATGAAAGTGAGTTTTGTTTACTTTACTGACAATATGTCTCTTGTGGGAGAAGATAGGCTGGTAATATTAATACATTATTGAAATTAATAAGTACAAGACAAGCTAACATTTATAGCTCATTTGGCCTTTATTTGTTCTTTGATGAGCTATGGTGCCTTATTTTTATTTGTTTATGCTTTTCTCATTTTTGTTCAGTAATATTCATCTCTGAGATTGAACTCCTGTGAAAAAAAGCCTTTGATATAAGGTTATAGTTTCTGTTAAATGTAAGCTGACTCACAGGGATAGGTTTTGAGAAGTCAGTCTTGCTTAAAAAGAAATTTTTAAAAAACTGGTGTGTGTGGGGGGGTGTGTGTGTGTGTGTCTGCATGTGTTACTATTTAGTAAAGTATCAAAGAGAAATGTAGTGGCCTTGGAAATGGAGAGATGATAGACCTTGTTTGAGATGAAGGAAGTGGAATCCTATTGGAAGCCATGTATTTAATAAATGGTACAGCCTATCTAAACTCAGCACAAATATGATCACAAAATTGGTCACATTTTTGTTACTTACTTGACCCTCTTCCCTGACATGGACTATTAGTACTAAGCCCAGTTTCTGCCTTTGATACAAAGTCTCAAATTTTCTACTTAACCCTATTGTTCAAGAACTCTAGGAATTGACTTTATCCCCAATAGGCTAGTCCTGCTTCCAATCTCTAAGTTAAGAGTCTGAATGGACCACTAGTACCATATTTTCACAATGCCATACACTGTCACAGCTGAAGATGGGTCTTGCAAATTCTAACACTCTTTGCAGCCATGGTCTTGCTAGCTAGAGCTTTACTAGCACTAGAGTGAAAGCTAATAATAGGGCTTTAAAATTTCAGCTCTCTTATGCTGTTTTCCACAAGGCTGACACCAGTCCAGATCTGCTGAATTCTAAAAAAATTCTGCCATTGGCTCCAGGCTGGGCCATAATAATCACTAAACCCCTTGAACCTTGGTCACTATACTAGATGCCTCCTCTCCTCAGGTTGGTTTCATTCCATGGGTTTTGTTACTTTTCCCTTCCAACGCACCTTCCAAAGTTCATGTCCATCTGTCCTAGTCAATTTAGGCTGCCAAAACAAAATGTCATCAACTGGGTGGCTTAAACAACAGAAATGTATTTTCTCACAGTTTTGTAGCCTAGAAATCTGAGATTAGAATGCCAGCATGGTCAAGATCTGGTGAGGATTCTCTTCCTGCTTGTAGATTGCTGTCTTCTCACTGTGTTCTCACATTCAGAGAGAGAGTGTGTGCAAGCTCTCAGGTGTCTATTCTTATGAGGGCACTCTTTTCATCATGAGGTCTACTCTCGTGGTTTCATTTAAACCTACGTATCTCCCAAATGCCCCATCTCTGACTGGGGTTAGGGCTTCCACATATAAATGGGGTGGGGGTGGCTGTGGGGAAAAATTCAGTCCATAGCACCATCCCAGTTTACAATGGCAAATCTTTCAGACTTCAAAAATGTAGGATTGTAACCAATATTTTGTCAAGGGAATCCATAAAAAGCCAAGGTAGATAACTCATCTGAATTCAATGCCACTTAGTCTTTTTCAAGTCTAATAATCTGAAATGGAAGACCTTTCTGCATCTTTAATGCATGGCAAAGCCAGAGATATCTGACTACACTGATTGCTTCCAACCTGGGGGACAATGAGTACAGGAGAGCTTTATTCCAACTTCTAGGCATTCTTTTTCCTTTTTGAAAGAATTTGTACAACAGAGAATTTTGAGAAGCTGGATAAAATGCCCAAAAAGCCAAAGTGGGTGTCTTAGAAATATCATGAGTACATTCTCTATGAATATACTATGCTTCCTGTCAGAAAACAAACCCACTATTATCTCAACCCCAGTGTTGTTTGTCCTTCAGAGGATACCTTGCTTATTTGTCCTTTAGAATATACAATGGCTTATTCTAATTTTCTTTTATCTGTTTACCCCAAAGACAAACAAATACCAATGGAATCTGAGAGTTTAATTGTCAAGATGCATCCACATTTATCAAATAAATTATTGAGTTTGAAAACAAACAAGTTTGACAAGTCCTCATTTAGTAACCGCATCTGGCATGGTATGAAATGTCTTGCAGGCTTTCGTGGTAATGAAGCTTTGAAGAAAAGTAGTGTTCACATAGAAAGTCTAACCAAAAGGAAACTTGGATTAAGGTCAAACCATCCTTGCCCTAGTGGCTTGAGGCTGTTCCTCTTTGTTTTTCTTGAGCTCTCTAGAGAGGATCTGACCATATTCTTCCGCCCCTAACTACCACATGTAGAATCACAGCATTGGCAGGGAACTTGGTGGTCAGCTAGTCTAAACCTTTATTTGAGTCACAAATTCCTCCACTGTTGTAATGATTGACAGAGATGGTCTAGAGTACAAATGAATGTCTGCATACTCTAAGTCTAAATAGTTCAAAGTTAAAAACGAAGTTAAAGTGGTAAAGAAATGTTTTTTTCTTCCAACCTTGATTTTAAAAAATTCCTTCATAACCTCTTGGAAAACAAAATTGGAGTTTAGAATTCTCAGACCCCTTGGTATTCTACTCTAGTGGAACTATATACTACAGTGAAAACACTATAGTGATGCAAGGAAAGCTAGTCCTGGCTCAGTCTGAAAGTCCTCTCTTTTCAATCTCTTTTGTGATCTATTTCACACTATATTTATTGTGTCTCATATGTGTTGTGTCTCACAATAGCCTACAACTATAAGTTCAATCCACATTACTTAACAACCAGTGGCCCCATGGCCACCTCTCAGATCTAAATATATGTACCTTTGAGAGAACAGATCTTCACAGACCCTGAACAGCGAAGCTGGGCATGGAATTTCCAGACCTGGATTCTCCAGTTTGTGGTCAAGAAGGAGAAGGAAGAAGAGGAGTAAAGCAAAGAAGATAGGGCCAGAGGGGCATGACCAGAATGAGGCTCTCTGAACTGTGAGACCTAGGGCACAGATCCCTTTTCCAAAGTATAAGGACAGTACTATAGTTTTATCAACACCAGGAGTTGTCAGGATATTAACACACTTCAGAATTAAAATAGCAGCATATCACTAGAACAAATTCCAGAGTCAAGCAAGATTTTGCCTTCAGACTTCAGCAGCCAAAATGTGCTAATTGGGAGAGGGCAATTCCAGAACCAGGGTTTAGTTCCAAGAGCCCCTGAAGTTCTCCTCTCCTGGAGACTACAGGAAAAGTCTTCTTTTAGGTGTTACTTGAGTTCCATGTCAGGGTCCCTAGTGATTCTGAGTATCCAGTGTAAGTCTGAGCTGAATTGGTCCTGCTTTCAGCAATTCTCCCAAGATGAAACTCAAAGAAATATATGACCTACTGCCATGATAGATTTTGAATGTCTTTTCTGGTCAGACCAGGCTCATTGTTCTTCTAAGACCCAAGACACTGTGCCAGGGAACCTAAATCCATGCTGTGGAGAATATAGGATAGGTCTGTATTAGTCAAGGTTCCCCAGGGAAACACAGCCAATGAATGAGAGACAGAACTGGGAGAGACAGACAGAGAGAGATTTATTTTAAGAAATTGGCTCACATGATTTTGGAGACTAGCAAATTCAAAATCTGCAGGGTAGTCTCAGCAGGCTGGAGACCAGTGAAGATTTGATGCTGTAGCGCGAGGCCAAAGGTAGTATACTGATAAAATTTTTTTCTTTCTGAGGGGAAATTCGTCTTTTTTCTCTTAAGGCCTCCAACTGATTGGATGAGGCCCATCCACAATATGGAGGTAAAATGCTTTATTTAAAGGCTGCTCATTTAAATATTAATCTTTAAAAAATACCTTCACAGCAACATCTAGACTAGCGTTTGACCAAATATCTGGGTACCATGAAGTAGCCAAATTGACACACAAAATTAACCATCACCAGCTCCATGACAGCTACTTTGTTCTGGAACACAACAGCAGGTAATGCTACTAAAAATAAGACGTTGTTTGCCAAGTGCTATTACATTTTGTAAAGTTCTATTCGGACATGTTCCTCTTACTACCTACCTAGGAAAATATCAGTAACCTAGGGAAGGCCCAGCAGGCTGTCTAATGGTCAGAAACTTCAGGCTTTATTTTCATTCCAGGCTGCTGGCAGGCAAAAATGTTTAGCGTTGAAAAGATATATAACCTCTGTGGGGTAGCAGCTTTACTAGGCATGACCACATTTCTACAGGAAGAGTTTGAATTTCAGTTTTCAGGAAACCCTATATTTGCAAATTGGGGTGATATGTCAAGCCCCATAAATAAAAGCAGGCCAGGTTATATATAATTATACTGATTACCTTTCCAGTCCACTTTTTGATGCCAGAACCTGAGGTAGTAAATTTAGGTATTAGTTTCTCACATGGTGCTCTCCTCAATTTCCTTCATACTTTGCATCAGAAAAAAAATATTTCTTTCTCTCTGTATGTGTCTCTATCTATCTTTGTGTGTGTATATATATATATATACACACAAAATGGTACACTGAAAACAACTTGTTCTGCCAGTATTCAAACAACTGTTTTCCTTGTGAAAAATGAAAGGCAGGTATAGAAGAGATACCTCTTAGACTTCTCTGAATTCCAAAAATGTCAAGGAAACTCAGGAACTTTCAGTGAACATATAAAGTAGTCTCAACTGTCAGAACTGAAAATCTCCTTAAGCAATCTTCAGACCACCACACATTTCTAGCATTTGCTTGCCCCATCTTAAAGGATGGGAATATTCTCTATTACAGTGAAAATTCAATGTCTAAAATCAAAATCAGAGTATAGAACCTTTCCTATGAGCTCTGGTAAACATTGGCAAGTAGCAGAAGAGAAAGCCTGATGTCAAAGGAAATTAAGCTGACAATGTGAGCTCTTCTCTTATTCCAATCTTACCTCCTTGGCCCAAATTCCCTCCTTGGGACCAATACCAAAAGCCACCAGAACTTTTCTTTCCTTTATTTACTGATCACATACTATTTAATTAATACAGCACTATAAATCACAAAAGTCCCTGCTGTGGAAGAACTCTCTGTTTAACCCTCGGGAAAAAAAAATGCACATAATTATAACATGTCTGGTTAAGTAACAGATTTATGCGGCAATAGCATGGGGACAAAGGAAGGGTATTGAGGCACTAGGCAATGTGCTTTTCTGGAAGGAGCTTCAGAGATGATGTCTGCATCACATGGTCAAAGGAGCAGCAGCAGTGCCATTAGCAGCATATAGTACCACCAAGGTGATGCTGGAGTACTCAACCAGGGCAGCTTCCAAGTGGCTGCAAGCCAGGAGGCCTAGGGGACCAGGAAGAAGTGGGAGTTGGGAAATACCTTGATCATCTCTTCCATTTTGAGCCAAAGTTCTTGACTTAATGGAGCTGTAATTTCAACAGTTCCCCCTAATGAGAGCTGGGATATGGAATAGGTGTTCAACAATTTACATAGACCCCAAGCTAACATGCCTCTGTTATTTTCAGAGGCTTCCAGATAATACCCCATTTCAATGAATTCAACTTAGAAGTTTCAAACAAAGTTGCACCATATCATAGTGCTTGCAGAAAGGTATTATCACTGAATTGTGGATTCATATTTGTAGATGACAAGTTTTTAAGGAAAACAATGCCCCTAATCACTGATCTCAAGAGTCCCCTTAGAATAGTCGGTGGGTCTATGGAGTGGAGTCTGCATGAAGTTCCTCTCACTAGCCCTTAGATTTCTACACTGACCAAATAGTTTACTAGACTTTCACAAACCTAGCAAAGTCTTATCTGTTCCCATCTACATATAGATAAATTCACAGCAAACTTAAATTACAGACAATTGTACAATCACGATCAGTATGTGTTAACATTTTTTTGATCTTTCAAATCACTTGGTCATTATGTAGTGAAGAAATGTATGCTGGGTTCACATACCACTGAGAGGTACAAAGAACATGTGTCTGGTTCTCCCTGTGACTGGCCTCACGTTCCTGACCAGCCTCCTTGCCTGCATAGCATTGCAGTATGTGTTTATGTGTGAGGAGATGGTAGAGGGGGTACAGACTTAGTTTAATTCACTAGTCGTATCTGTCTTTTTAGGTAACTTAGTTTCATCTTGGATTACTCACAAAAACACTGTCTTTCAGAGCCTCATTTCCCCTGCTCACAGTGAGCAAGAAGTTCTGACAAAAAGTGTGCTTAAGAGCAGGGCAGTCAGTCACAGGATTATTGCTCTATTTCTTCTCTGTCTGCAGATAACTTGAAACTATCCTCTCTCCTTGCTTTGAAAAGCAATAAAATCCTTAGCCGTACCCTCTGATCTTCCAACCCACTTGCTTGTCAGTTCTTTTCTCTCTGTCTTCTCCCTATAAATAGATTTTTTTATCTGCCTCATTTGGTAGCTTCGACTGCCAAATCTTACTCCATATGAATGTTCACAGTGGTTTTCATCCTTACTCTATAGGCTTACTCCTCCCAGGAACTCTGGAGTGACTGTTACTGGTGGCCTAAAGCATCCATAGTCCTTTCTTCCTTTCCAACAGAATGGAAGATATCCACCCCTTTCTGGCCAGGTATCTACTCCTTTCTGACTCAGCCCACATCCTCAGTAGCCTGATAGGCCGAGGAGCTATCTCATAACTTTTCCCACTGTTGGTTCCGGAGTGAACATGTGACCCAAATCAACTAAAGGTCTCTAGGGAAAACGTTTCCTTATGCTTGAGGGACCTTTCAGGAAGCAAGTCTTTCCTGCACCAGAAGTGGAAGTAAAAGCATGCAACCCTGATTGCAGCTGGCAGCTGTGGGAAACTGTCCTTAGAATGAAGCCTGTGTGCAGCAGAACCTAGAGATGTAAAGCATCTGGGTCCATGAACCTGAAAGCCCAGCGAATCTATGATGTATAGTTACACGAGCCGATGGTTTTCGACATGCCTTAAGCTAATTTGACAGACTTGTGGCTGAAAGTATTCCAACAGACACAAACTTTGTTAGACATTTTGAAGTATGTACTATGTGGAAAGGTAATTGATAATTACCTTTTTTATTTGTAGGTGCATGAATAATTCACTCTGCCTGAGTGTTCTTGAAAAATGTGGAAAAATTGTTCCTTATATATCCACCTGTACACCCTTTACCTTTCTATACTATCTCTTAATGGCCTCGTCTGCTCATGCAAATAACTTAAAATTTAATCTCTACATTTA
>NW_012109809.1:677646-679593 GCF_000951045.1 Mandrillus leucophaeus | reverse complement strand
TTTAGGTAACTTAGTTTCATCTTGGATTACTCACAAAAACACTGTCTTTCAGAGCCTCATTTCCCCTGCTCACAGTGAGCAAGAAGTTCTGACAAAAAGTGTGCTTAAGAGCAGGGCAGTCAGTCACAGGATTATTGCTCTATTTCTTCTCTGTCTGCAGATAACTTGAAACTATCCTCTCTCCTTGCTTTGAAAAGCAATAAAATCCTTAGCCGTACCCTCTGATCTTCCAACCCACTTGCTTGTCAGTTCTTTTCTCTCTGTCTTCTCCCTATAAATAGGTTTTTTTATCTGCCTCATTTGGTAGCTTCGACTGCCAAATCTTACTCCATATGAATGTTCACAGTGGTTTTCATCCTTACTGTATAGGCTTACTCCTCCCAGGAACTCTGGAGTGACTGTTACTGGTGGCCTAAAGCATCCATAGTCCTTTCTTCCTTTCCAACAGAATGGAAGATATCCACCCCTTTCTGGCCAGGTATCTACTCCTTTCTGACTCAGCCCACATCCTCAGTAGCCTGATAGGCCGAGGAGCTATCTCATAACTTTTCCCACTGTTGGTTCCGGAGTGAACATGTGACCCAAATCAACTAAAGGTCTCTAGGGAAAACGTTTCCTTATGCTTGAGGGACCTTTCAGGAAGCAAGTCTTTCCTGCACCAGAAGTGGAAGTAAAAGCATGCAACCCTGATTGCAGCTGGCAGCTGTGGGAAACTGTCCTTAGAATGAAGCCTGTGTGCAGCAGAACCTAGAGATGTAAAGCATCTGGGTCCATGAACCTGAAAGCCCAGCGAATCTATGATGTATAGTTACACGAGCCGATGGTTTTCGACATGCCTTAAGCTAATTTGACAGACTTGTGGCTGAAAGTATTCCAACAGACACAAACTTTGTTAGACATTTTGAAGTATGTACTATGTGGAAAGGTAATTGATAATTACCTTTTTTATTTGTAGGTGCATGAATAATTCACTCTGCCTGAGTGTTCTTGAAAAATGTGGAAAAATTGTTCCTTATATATCCACCTGTACACCCTTTACCTTTCTATACTATCTCTTAATGGCCTCGTCTGCTCATGCAAATAACTTAAAATTTAATCTCTACATTTAAAGGATGACTATTTCATGGTAAACTCCTGAGAAGTTTTTGTAGCTTTTAGCATTCTCACTATTTATAGGTAAGAAGACAAAAACACTGAGAAGAGAAAGATTTGCTCAAACCTACAAATTTCCATAATCTAGATAATTGTCACAAGTGCAAATCACTGTAGGACAATTGAACAAACATACAAAAGGCTGTGGCCTTGACAAGCTGGATCCAGATTCTTAACTTTGCCAGTACAATTCTACTTTGGTGATATATGGAGATTATTACACTATCAAAAAGAGAGGTCCTTGGGGAGACTGTAAGCTATTAGTTTCAAAATATTCTCATCTTCTTGAAGACAGATGCAGTAGGAAAATCATATTGACCATACTTGCAGTAGAGTAAAAAAAAAAATAGCCATTCTATATTGAAAGAACATACAAACCATACTTCCTCTTTTTTTGTGACAGAATCTCCCTCTGTCACCCAGGCTGGGGTGCAGTAGCACCATCTCAGCTCGTGGGAGCCTCTGCCTGATGGGTTCAAAAGATTCTTGTGCCTCAGCCTCCTGAGTAGCTGGGATTACAGGTGTGCACCACCATGCCTGGCTAATTTTTGTATTTTTAGTAGAGACAAGATTCTGCCATGTTGGCCAGGCTCATCTCAAATGCCTGGATTCAAGTGATCTGCCCACCTTGGCCTCCCAAAGTGCTGGGATTACCGGTGTGAGCCACCCCACCATGCCTGGCCCACACTTCCTCTTTTAAATAATCCTTTAAGTGCTTCATCTTTATGAAGGTTTTTTTGTTTGAATCTTCTTAATTTTTGGCTCACAAATCTTTATAAGAGAGCTAGAAAAGAA
>NW_012109809.1:674594-677196 GCF_000951045.1 Mandrillus leucophaeus | reverse complement strand
GGCTAGAAGAAAGCATGATAACAGTAAAACAAAGAGGAAATCCTTAATATCCAACAGTAATGCCACAGTTTTGCTCCATGGCCAGGGTAGGAATGCAGGATCTTTGGCAATTCTGCCAGGGGAGGTGTAGTCATGTGGTGGTGGAATGGGAGTGGGGGCAGGGAGCGGTTTGATGAGCTGAACCAGAGCCTCGGAGAGAAGGTTCTATGGCTCTCTTCCTCTGGGAGCAGCCTGCCTCTGGGAGGCTGCTCATTATTTAGTATGAGCAGTAAGAGAGAAATTATTGCCTCTGGTGATGATGATGATGGAAATGACATGATGATTTAGAAAAAGAAAACGATGATGGCCGACATTTATTGAGTTCTTGCTATGAACTGCAGTTAAACGCAAATGCTTTTTGTGCATTAGCTCATTTCACAATGTCCAAGAGAAAAAAGGAAAGGAAAAACAAACAAACAAAAAAACAGACGTGCTACTGAATCACATTCTTATAATATCTCACCTAGAACAACCTGCAAACTAGTCTCTTTAGGCTTGTCCTGTTCAAATTGATCCTCCAACCTATCGAAGTGACTTATTTAAGACAGAAATCTGACCACATCCTTCCTCTAACCTTTTAACTAGCTGTCTGTTGTCTACCAGGCAAAATCCAGGTCCCTTAGTATGGCTTTTAAGGAGAGCCTTTCAGAACGGAGCCCCTACTGCCTCTGCAGCCTAAGCTCTTATCACACCCGACTACCTTCTGGCCAAAGCCCACTCTGTTATGACTCGGTTAAGGAAAGACCAAAAACTGAGCAACTTCGTTCAGACTGTGTTTCTTCCTGGGAAGCTTCATGCTCACCCACTTGTTCAACTGCATTATAAATATGCTACACTGTGAGCTTCTGTGGGTAGAGTCTCAGGGTTTACCAGAGTGCTTGGCACAGTCTAAGTGCTCAGTACATATTTCCAAATGAACGGCTAAATGAATAAATGAATGAACACATCTCATATAACTAGATGCAAAGTACATAGATATATAGAGCCGATGGAGCTGAGTACCTTTTATAAGGCTTGAGGATGGGGGCAAAAAATAGCACTCATTTCTCAACCAAGTTTGAAAACCATGAAAAGATAGACGTGGAAGTCTGGCAGAAGGAGATAAAAAAGTCAACTTCATTACTATAAAGCTGAGAAAGGAGAGTATGGCTTAGGTGCAGTGCAACAGAGGACTTCCTAAAGCTGCATTCCAAAATTAGGTAGAGTAACCACCATTCACAGTGCACCTCCCCACAGGGGGCTGCCAGACCACAAAGGAGCTCAGCCGCTGTAGCTCCTGATGTCAGCTAGCTCCCAACTACACAGAACCAGTGGAGTTCCCAAATGCTCCTATGGGAGAGTTGCCCCTTCTCTTCTGGGGCAGAGTGAGCCAACTGGGAGAGAAAGGCCAAGAGAGTTATAGCAACTGAAGTCCAACTGCTTTATAAACACAGGGGCAGCTGAAGTTGCCTTGCCCCGGCCCCAATATCCTCCTGTGCACTGATTGATTTAGATGCTGGTAATGCTTCCCACCAGTAACAGGGAAACCGGATCACAGTTACTCCCAGTCTCTCTGTCAATGGATCATCTTTTGATTTCCCCTCTCCAATTTCCCTTGCTCAGGTAATCTATGAACACATATTGAATGACATACTTAATAAACATTTTATCAACATTTTTAAATAGTTTTGACTTCTAAAAGACTGTGGCCAGGCGCGGTGGTTCACGCCTGTAATCCCAGCACTTTGGGAGATCGAGGTTGGCAGATCGCTTGAGACCAGACAGACAACACAGGGAGACCTTATCCCTACAAAAACTAGCTGGGCGTGGTGGCATGCACTGGTAGTTCCAGTTGCTCAGGAGGTGAATGTGGAAGAATCATTTGAGCCCTGGAGGCAGAGGATGCAGTGAGCCAAGATTGCGCCACAGCACTCCAGCCTGGGCGACAGAGTGAGATCTGTCTCAAAAACAAAACAAACAAACAAAAAAGATTATACCTTCTACTTGACTCAATTTAATGAAACCTAGAAAACATCTCTTGAGTCCCTGCCAAATGCCACACACTGTGTAGCATAAATATGAAGACATCATAGTGGTCCTCTGGTATTAGCCAACCAGCCAAACCTACTGAATCTTTTCTCTTAGAGGAAAGGAAATACAGATGCTTGTTAGATCAAAAGGAACACATATAAATGTTTACAATGTTTTTTCTAATTTCCAAATGTTTTTCTGAGTAGCTGAGTGACTGTTCACCCAGGGTTTTAGACATTTCCCTTCTCCTATCAACAGCTTTAACTAGAGCCAATGCACTACAATTCTAAAAAGTCATGGAAACCTCTGAAGGGCCACTTATCTTCCCACATCTCTCCCATATTGCCCCATCTCACAAAGGCATGCAATTAGTAAAGAGAAGAACTGGGTGAAAGGGTTGGATGGATTGTTCAAATCCACCACTATGACTGAAAAACAACTCAAACTAGCCAGTGGATTGTTTCTCCTCCCTAAAGGAAGGTATCATGCTCACTCAACTCTCCCGTCTGGATTCCTGGTTCTTCCATTATTCTTTTGTTTAAAAAAAAAAAAA
>NW_012109809.1:671684-674382 GCF_000951045.1 Mandrillus leucophaeus | reverse complement strand
GCATGAGCCACCACACCCGACCAACATCTGATATTTCTAAGAATTCTATTTTGTGTATTATTTAACTAGGTTCTAGAAGACTACCCAGTTTTTCACTAGATCCTAAACTCACAATACTTTTTTAAAAATTTCATGTTACCTTACATTTTCTTATCACCAAACTGATAGAACTATTAAAAAAAAAACCCATACACACACACACACACACTGTAAAACCGGGAATTAGATATGTATCTAATTCCTAAAGATTTAGATTCACAGTCTACTCTCAACTTCAACTTCTTAGCCAAGCCACTAAAGAGAAATTTGTAATTTTGTTTCTCCTATCCACTCACCAACTATATTAAATGATGCATATAAAGCTACTAAAATTTGGAGCAGGCCTCCACGTTCTCTGCATTGTGCCAGAAAAACAGCTTCTACTCTTTCCTCCAGCTTCCAGGCCTCTATCCGGATTAGTGGCAGAAGCATAAAGTAATTTCTAAAGGTATTTCCATTTTCACTTTGCAATTGCTTGGAAGCATATATTGCTTAATAAGCAGGGAAACTGAGGCTGGTATTTCTGCTTAGAAAGGCACGAGATTGACAAAATTAAAGCATTCTGAAATTATTTTTCTTACAAGCAACATTTTTCTATTAATTTGTGAGATATATGACTTGATAACAGTGATTTTAAAAAAAGAATATATGTAGCTTTATGGGTATGTATAAATCTTTTGTTCTGAAATACCATGAATAAGGAACATGGCAAAAAAAAGGCAACACATCCCAGAGTCTAGGCATATCATTGTCAGCATGACAGGCAGGGGGATCTTAGGGGACTCATATTTCCACATTTTATTTTCTAGAAAGAAAGAAAGAAAAGAAAGAGAGAAAGAGAGAGAGAGAGAGAGAAAGAAAGAAAAGAAAAAAGAAAAGAGAAAAGAAGGAAGAAAGAAAGGCTTGAGTCATGACGCTTTTAAAAAATCCCTACCTATACCTAATCAGAATCTACAGGAGATAGGATAAATAAAAGAAAATTGTAGATAATAGAATCATAAATATTTTAGGGATTTCTGCAAATCACTTTGCATATGCATTTTTAAAATGTCAAATGTATTGTTTATACTTATACAATATGTATTAAATATTGAAAAGGATTTAGAAAGAGACTTTCATGTATTAAAAACATTCATCATTGGGCTTTGAAGATAATGTTTATTTAATAAAAACATCCAAGTTTTTCTTTGCCCAAAGCATTTTAAAGTAGTGAAGAGAAAGTGGGTCTTCCCATGAGCACATTTGTAGGGACAGTAAGCTAGAAGGGGGGAGTTTGCAAAATATTTCTTAGAGTCATCAATTTAAACCCATCTGGAGAAGCCATCAGTAATTCTATAATAAAACACTGGCTCTACAATGTACCACTGTAATACCCCATGTGGGATCCATTTTTTATAACGTACTTACATACATAGTATTGTTCAAGACCAAATTTGAATACATGCTAATTGTTTCACACGACAAGAGGCAGACAGGGATATCTATCTGTATCTATCTAAACAGATTATATAAATTATAGTCGTAGGTATGGGTGATATAGATACCAATGCAGATGTAGATACATACCAACTTAAAAATATAAATAAGTTTAAGGTGGGAATAGACAAATTAATAAAGATTAGTTTCATAAGTAGGATGTTGTACTACTTTCCGACTCTCCTATTGTGTTGAATCCAGGGTAAATTATTGGTCAGTCAGACAGATGTCCTAAGCTAGCCTTTCAGGTGAACAAGGCTGTGTCAGAGAGAGTTACTCCCTCCAATCCTGGGATTCAGCAACAGTAAAAATGATCTGCGGTGCTGCTTCCCATGACACTGGCTCATGAGTTTTGCCTTTGACCCTTTAGTCTTAGCTGCAAGCTCTATTCATATCGACCACATCTTGTTTGAGCCCTACAAGAACCACAACCTGGAAAGCCTGCCCAGATACACCCTTGACTGCTGCCAACGACTACCACAACTCTAACCACAATCCAACCCTTTGGTACAGCACCACTTCATACCAAATACAAGTTGATCTACGTCTCTTTTTTTCTTTCTACAAGTTAATCTATATCTAATCAGTTTCTTTCCCCTGAATCCAACAATCTTTTCAACTTTACTGCTTCTGTTAATGGCACTGTTTGCTTGTAATGGTATGAAATTTGCAAATATAATGTTCTTATATTTTTATTTAAAAAATAACGAAAAAGATAAAATGGTACCAATTAATCAAAGTAAATCTTGTAAGACCACTCCACTCCCACATCCTTCCATCCCCGTTCCCCAGAGGAAAACAGCATTAATCTTAGTGTTGTTCTTTTCTAACACTTAGGCTTTTTCCTGCTGTTAACAAAAATCAGACGGCATTATATATATATATAGTCATCTGATTTATATATATGTATATATAGTCATCTGATTTAGATATATGTATAGTCATCTGATTTATATATGTATATGTATATTCATCTGATTTCTATATATGCATATATATATGGATCTGATTTATATATATGTGTATATATACACACACATATAGCTTTACAACTTGCTCTTTTCACTTACAACTTATCATTCAGGTCAGTTTATATAGATTTACCTTATTCTCATATTATTTGATTGTATGAACATATTGTAGTCTACCTAACCATGACCCTACTGATGGTATTACAGGTTTC
>NW_012109809.1:664016-670359 GCF_000951045.1 Mandrillus leucophaeus | reverse complement strand
AAAGAAAAGAAAAAAGAAAAGAGAAAAGAAGGAAGAAAGAAAGGCTTGAGTCATGACGCTTTTAAAAAATCCCTACCTATACCTAATCAGAATCTACAGGAGATAGGATAAATAAAAGAAAATTGTAGATAATAGAATCATAAATATTTTAGGGATTTCTGCAAATCACTTTGCATATGCATTTTTAAAATGTCAAATGTATTGTTTATACTTATACAATATGTATTAAATATTGAAAAGGATTTAGAAAGAGACTTTCATGTATTAAAAACATTCATCATTGGGCTTTGAAGATAATGTTTATTTAATAAAAACATCCAAGTTTTTCTTTGCCCAAAGCATTTTAAAGTAGTGAAGAGAAAGTGGGTCTTCCCATGAGCACATTTGTAGGGACAGTAAGCTAGAAGGGGGGAGTTTGCAAAATATTTCTTAGAGTCATCAATTTAAACCCATCTGGAGAAGCCATCAGTAATTCTATAATAAAACACTGGCTCTACAATGTACCACTGTAATACCCCATGTGGGATCCATTTTTTATAACGTACTTACATACATAGTATTGTTCAAGACCAAATTTGAATACATGCTAATTGTTTCACACGACAAGAGGCAGACAGGGATATCTATCTGTATCTATCTAAACAGATTATATAAATTATAGTCGTAGGTATGGGTGATATAGATACCAATGCAGATGTAGATACATACCAACTTAAAAATATAAATAAGTTTAAGGTGGGAATAGACAAATTAATAAAGATTAGTTTCATAAGTAGGATGTTGTACTACTTTCCGACTCTCCTATTGTGTTGAATCCAGGGTAAATTATTGGTCAGTCAGACAGATGTCCTAAGCTAGCCTTTCAGGTGAACAAGGCTGTGTCAGAGAGAGTTACTCCCTCCAATCCTGGGATTCAGCAACAGTAAAAATGATCTGCGGTGCTGCTTCCCATGACACTGGCTCATGAGTTTTGCCTTTGACCCTTTAGTCTTAGCTGCAAGCTCTATTCATATCGACCACATCTTGTTTGAGCCCTACAAGAACCACAACCTGGAAAGCCTGCCCAGATACACCCTTGACTGCTGCCAACGACTACCACAACTCTAACCACAATCCAACCCTTTGGTACAGCACCACTTCATACCAAATACAAGTTGATCTACGTCTCTTTTTTTCTTTCTACAAGTTAATCTATATCTAATCAGTTTCTTTCCCCTGAATCCAACAATCTTTTCAACTTTACTGCTTCTGTTAATGGCACTGTTTGCTTGTAATGGTATGAAATTTGCAAATATAATGTTCTTATATTTTTATTTAAAAAAAATGAAAAAGATAAAATGGTACCAATTAATCAAAGTAAATCTTGTAAGACCACTCCACTCCCACATCCTTCCATCCCCGTTCCCCAGAGGAAAACAGCATTAATCTTAGTGTTGTTCTTTTCTAACACTTAGGCTTTTTCCTGCTGTTAACAAAAATCAGATGGCATTATATATATATTTAGTCATCTGATTTATATATATGTATATATAGTCATCTGATTTATATATATGTATAGTCATCTGATTTATATATGTATATGTATATTCATCTGATTTCTATATATGCATATATATTTGTCTGTTTTTTATATATATGTGTATATATACACACACATATAGCTTTACAACTTGCTCTTTTCACTTACAACTTATCATTCAGGTCAGTTTATATAGATTTACCTTATTCTCATATTATTTGATTGTATGAACATATTGTAGTCTACCTAACCATGACCCTACTGATGGTATTACAGGTTTCAACACTGTGTTATCACAAACAAAGATGCAGCAAATATCTCTGACATATAACTTTAAGTACTCTTGCCCTCATTTCTTTATAAGACAGTTTTTTAGAAGTGAAATTGTTGAATCATAGGGGATCCTTTAAATAAATGCTGTCAAATTATTAAGACCAATTTTAGACTTCGCTTTCCTTATCTTAACTTTTTCCTTGGTAGATTCAAACCCAGTCAATCAAAGTCTATGGAAATTTCCTTTGTAATATCATCCTGCCATTTATTCCTGACCTGATATCCCCTTGGCTATATTTTTAAGCCTTTTTTATACCCTAACATTCTTAGACACTGACTTTAGCTTCGGAACTGGTTTTTAGATATCCTTTCTACACATTATTGCCATAGTAATCTTCTCAAACCTTGCCTTATGCATATAACAGCTTTGTAATTTTCCATGGGTCCCTAATGCGTAAAAAAAGAACCTTAACTATGCATTGAAGATACCTCACAATCAGACTACAATCTTTTCTCATCTTGTCCTAAAATTTAAGAGAGAAGGAGAGACAGAGACTTACCATGAGCCTCACATTCTTAGGCACTTGCACATGCCTTAAATATTTAATCCTTACATCAGTTTCAGAGTTTTATGATATTTTTATTATATAGAAACTGATGGGTTGGGGAAGAAACTTGCTTCCCATCACACAGCTGTAGCATCTAGAGTTGCGGTTTGTATAGTATATCTGACTGTTAAGGTCATGTACTTAACTATCACACCATATTTCAACTCGATTTGGTAAATATTTATTCAACATATACTATATGTGAAGTACTTTATTAAGTGCTACAGAGGATTAAGAATGTGAAACGATGGCACACAATTGCCACTTAATAATGGTGCCTGCTTCCCCAGCAGCAGCTCTTTCCAGGTAGCTATACTTTATGCCATGTGACTCTGCCCCTGTCAATAGCTGGTGAAAATAAAGGTAGGCATTTGTTCTCATTGTCGATTGCAGTGTAACAGACACCTCACAACTCAGCGGCTTAAAACAATGACGGTATTTATGCTGCTCCAACTCTGCAATTTAGCTAAGGCTCAGAGAGAACATCTTGTCTCTGCTTCACTCAGCATCAGCTGGGGACACGAAAAGGAAAGGACTAGGAATCATCTGAAACCTTACTCACTTGTCTGGAGGTTAGTACTTGCTGTCAGCTGGGTCCTCAGCAGGGGCTGTCACCAGGAATACCTCACATAGTGACCCTATGTAGTCTTTCCTTTTCCTTATGACTCAGGACCTAGGTTCCAAGGGCCAGCTTCTCTGAAGGGCCAGGAAGAAGGTGTTTGCCTTTTAGAACTTAGCCTTGAAAAGCACATAGCATAGCATCACCTCCACTAGTATTTACAGGCCCATCCAGATCCAAGGGGAGAAATGTAGACCCCACCTCATGATGGAGGGCTGCCAATGTCACATGGTGGGATGAGCCAGTGGGGTCATTTTTGGAATACAATCTGCCACAGCACCTACAGACATGCCAATGACCTTTCAGAGAAAGATAATCCAACAACCAAATTCTTTTTCAAGTGATATGGCTTAAGAACAATTGACAGAATAAAACAGCTGCTGGAGAGACTAATCTGAAAGGACAAATTGCAGAAAGAGAAGAAAGTGGCCATGATGAAGCATGTGTTCACTGAAGTTATGAGCCAAATGGAAGTCAGGAATAAGAAGCCCTGATTCACCTTTAAGTCCCCAACAGAGCACAGTGTCAAATGCATGGTACGTGCTCACAGTTATCATATGAAGAAATTCATGAATGTTGGAAAGAGGGAAAACAAAAGGAAAGGTAAGTTTGGAAAGGGAAGATGAGATTCTACAGAGATACGTTAAGTTTGAGAATCCAGTTGTAGCTCCTCACTGACGTGTCTGACAAGCAATTAGGGAAGCAGATTTGTAGCTCAGACGAGAGAGCAAGCGTTAGGGACAGGGCTTAGGAAGCCATGAACAAGGGAAGCTTTGGCTTTGAATGAGATTACCAAATAATCTTGTATTAGTCCATTTTCACATGCTATAAAGAACAACCGGAGCCTGGGCAATGTATAAAGGAAAAAGATTTAATTGACTCACAGTTCCACATGGCCAAGGAGGCCTCAGGGACTCTACAATCAAGGCAGAAGGTGAAGGGGAAGCAAGGCATGTCTTACATGGCGACAGGAGGTGAGGGGGACTGCCAAACACTTTTAAACCATCAGACCTCATGAAAACTTACTCACTATCAGGAGCACAGCATGAGGGAACCACCCCCGTGATCCAATCACCTCCCATCAGGTCCCTCCCTTGACACACGGAGATGACAATTCGAGATGAGATTTGGGTGGGACACAGAGCCAAACCATATCAAATCTACATTATTCAGGTGGAATAATGAAGTGGTTAACATTATAGGCTTTGAATCTGAGAACCTGGATTTAGTGTCTATAATACCTGCTTCACCACTCACTGTGAGTTTTCTTAGGTTTAGTTGTTTAATATCTCTGTATCTCAGTATCCTGTCATAACACTGTTATAGTAATGAAACTACCTCAGCGGGCTGTGTGTGAAGGGGTATAATGCCTGCAAAGTGCTTAGAACACAGTCTGCATAGAGTAAGAAATCAGTGCACATTGGTTATCTAACTGTTATCAGTTTTTTAAAAATATCTAAAGTTTAGGAACGAACAGAGGAAGAGCCAGAGAATACCAGCAGGAAGTTCTTATGCAACCTTGTACAATATTCCTTATGAAAGTTTGAAGTTACATTCATTCCTGAGTTGCCTAACATCAAACAGTTGTTGATCTATTAATAAAGAAGGGGTGGCATGGAGAAGAGTGTGTTCTATATCAATCTCTCTCAAAGTCGTGTTCTTTGGGGTGCATAGTAATTTGTGTTGTGCCAAAAAAAAAAAGTGTGCGCTGTACTCAAATAAATTTGAGAAATGCTGGATTAAACCAAATTAAGTAGATGTTTCCTCAGAGCCTATACTAAATGCATATACTAATATGTCCCATGGCTTGCTAAGGAGGGGCTATAGAATGTATAATTTTCAAAACTCCTCTTAGTTTTTTATGGGATCATTCTGTTAAACTGACATTCTGTGGGACACAATTTCTCAAAGCTAATCAAGGTTAGTGTTAAGCTTACTACAGAAGATTGTTTTGGGAAACTTCTTCAAAACACATATTACTGAACCTGGTCGAGCACGGTGGTTCACACCTGTAATTTCAGGACTTTGGAAGGCCAAGGCAGGTGGATAACTTGAAGTCAGGAGTTTGAGACCAGCCTGGTCAACATGGCGAAATCTCGTCTCTACTACAAATACAAAAATTAGCCGGGCGTGGTGATGCACGCCTGTAATCTCAGCTACTTGGGAAGCTGTGGCATGAGAATCACTTGAACCTGGGAGGTGGAGGTTGCAGTAAGCTGAGATCATCCCACTGCACTCCAGCCTGGGTGACAGAGGGAGACTCTGTCTCAAAAATAACAACAACAACAACAAAAACACATATTACTGAACCTACCAACACAGATTCTGATTCAGAAAGTCTGGAGTGAGGTTAAGGTACCTGTACTTTTATTTTTATTTATGTATTTGTTTGCATGTTTGTTTTAGAGACAGGGTCTCGCTGTATTGCCCAGGCTGGTTGCAAACTCCTGGGCTCAAGCAATCTTCCCACCTTTACCTCCTGAGAAGCTGGGACTGTAGGCTCCTGCACCACTCCTGGCCAGGAACCGGTATGTTAAAAAAGTTCCTCAGTATGCTCTTGCCTCTGGCAACCCAGAAGAGGAATTTGACCCTGCCCATGATCCCTCTTTCCCTTTCCAAGCTGTTCTCAGGAAAGCAGCTCTACAAGAATGATAGCAAATCCAATAATATATCTTGGTTGATTTCCCAGAAATTCATCAAACACGCACAGCATGGAAGTTACTTATATACCTATTATACTTTCAGAACCCTTCAGACAGTCAACGTGGATGAAGGCTAATAATTTAATTACCATAAAAATATAACTAGGAAAAAATAGTTGTAGGCTTTACATATAAAGAAATTTGGACTACAGCCCTATAGAATTAGTGACAATCTGAATTTCCAACGGAACTTTGAGGCTGAGTCAGTTTAGAATATTTTTTAAAACTTGCTTAGAATTAGTATCTAACAAAATGAGGATAGTTGTGTTTTCAGTATTACCTGTTTAAAATTTAATGTAAAAATAGACTCTCAGATTTTCTTGAAGCGCAGTTAGTGCTGAGCGTATACTGACCTAAGAACAGATGTATTTCTAAATCTAATTTAGGAGAACCGTTTTGGAAATAAGACAATTTTTTCTTGTGAACATTCTATCTAGGAAGAATTCAGCAGAATGAATATTCATCATTTAACATATTCCTATTTTTATAGTCTGCTTCAAAGCTTTTATAGTAAAAATAAGATAAAAGTATAGCATCACTTCCAGATTTCTCTACACACTCAAGCAATTTTTCATTTTATATGTCTGGCAGGATGGGTTTTGATTGTGGTCACCCTCTTTGT
>NW_012109809.1:652584-663966 GCF_000951045.1 Mandrillus leucophaeus | reverse complement strand
TCTGTGGGACACAATTTCTCAAAGCTAATCAAGGTTAGTGTTAAGCTTACTACAGAAGATTGTTTTGGGAAACTTCTTCAAAACACATATTACTGAACCTGGTTGAGCACGGTGGTTCACACCTGTAATTTCAGGACTTTGGAAGGCCAAGGCAGGTGGATAACTTGAAGTCAGGAGTTTGAGACCAGCCTGGTCAACATGGCGAAATCTCGTCTCTACTACAAATACAAAAATTAGCCGGGCGTGGTGATGCACGCCTGTAATCTCAGCTACTTGGGAAGCTGTGGCATGAGAATCACTTGAACCTGGGAGGTGGAGGTTGCAGTAAGCTGAGATCATCCCACTGCACTCCAGCCTGGGTGACAGAGGGAGACTCTGTCTCAAAAATAACAACAACAACAACAAAAACACATATTACTGAACCTACCAACACAGATTCTGATTCAGAAAGTCTGGAGTGAGGTTAAGGTACCTGTACTTTTATTTTTATTTATGTATTTGTTTGCATGTTTGTTTTAGAGACAGGGTCTCGCTGTATTGCCCAGGCTGGTTGCAAACTCCTGGGCTCAAGCAATCTTCCCACCTTTACCTCCTGAGAAGCTGGGACTGTAGGCTCCTGCACCACTCCTGGCCAGGAACCGGTATGTTAAAAAAGTTCCTCAGTATGCTCTTGCCTCTGGCAACCCAGAAGAGGAATTTGACCCTGCCCATGATCCCTCTTTCCCTTTCCAAGCTGTTCTCAGGAAAGCAGCTCTACAAGAATGATAGCAAATCCAATAATATATCTTGGTTGATTTCCCAGAAATTCATCAAACACGCACAGCATGGAAGTTACTTATATACCTATTATACTTTCAGAACCCTTCAGACAGTCAACGTGGATGAAGGCTAATAATTTAATTACCATAAAAATATAACTAGGAAAAAATAGTTGTAGGCTTTACATATAAAGAAATTTGGACTACAGCCCCATAGAATTAGTGACAATCTGAATTTCCAACGGAACTTTGAGGCTGAGTCAGTTTAGAATATTTTTTAAAACTTGCTTAGAATTAGTATCTAACAAAATGAGGATAGTTGTGTTTTCAGTATTACCTGTTTAAAATTTAATGTAAAAATAGACTCTCAGATTTTCTTGAAGCGCAGTTAGTGCTGAGCGTATACTGACCTAAGAACAGATATATTTCTAAATCTAATTTAGGAGAACCGTTTTGGAAATAAGACAATTTTTTCTTGTGAACATTCTATCTAGGAAGAATTCAGCAGAATGAATATTCATCATTTAACATATTCCTATTTTTATAGTCTGCTTCAAAGCTTTTATAGTAAAAATAAGATAAAAGTATAGCATCACTTCCAGATTTCTCTACACACTCAAGCAATTTTTCATTTTATATGTCTGGCAGGATGGGTTTTGATTGTGGTCACCCTCTTTGTGTCTTCCATTACCCCTGGTACTGAGAGGGTGGGAGTGAGGATAAATTAGCGAATGAGAGGCCACCCACACTGAGCTCTTCCAGACTGAAACAAACAAACAAATAAACAAAAACATTAAAGAGTTAGAAAAACAAAATGTAACACATGTTCCTAGATTGGATCCTATAAAGAATATTATTGGGATAATTAACTAACTTGAATGGAGTTTGTGAATTTAATGTTAGTATCAATGACAATTTCCTGATTTTGATTCTCGTGTATTGGTTATCTGAAAAATGCCCTTATTTGAAGGGTTACACATTATGCAAGAGTGATGGGCTCTCTGTTCACAATTTACTGTCAAGCAGTTCCAGAAAAAAAAATGCTCTTTGTGCTATTCTTGCAGCTTTTGACATCTGAAGTTATTTTAAAATCAACATTATCTTTAGCATTTTAAAAACATAAAGTTGATTTTATGGCCTGTGAGTTTATCATTGATTTTCTCAGGTTCTCGGGGTAAACTGTATCATCTGCAAATAGTTTTATTTCTTCTTTTCCATTTCCTATGAATTGATTTTTTTTCTTTTTTAATTTGTGTTGGTTATAATCTTTAGGAAAAAAAAATTTAATAGATGCAGAGAGTAAGCATCCTTACCTTTTTCTAATCTCAGTGGAAATACTTCGAGTATTTTCTGATCAAACATAACACTGGGTTTAGGACCGAGGTATAGAAAAATATGCACCATCATTTCTTGGCCTTACGGCTAAGATCAAGTGTAGAAAATATGCCTCAATTTCTATTTTCTTGAATGTTTTTATCAGGCGTAGGAATTGAGTTTTGTTAAAAGCTCCCCCCCCCCCCCCTTTTTTTTTTTTTTTTTTTTTTGCCAAGTGTGGTGGCTCATGCCTGTAATTCCAGCACTTTGGGAGGCTGAGGCAGGAAAATTGCTTGAGACCAAGAGTTTAAGACCAACCTAGGCAACATAGTGAGGCCCCGTTTCTAAAAAATCAAAATAAAAATATTAGCCAGATAGAGTGGTACATGCCTGTAGTCCTACCTGCTTGGAAGACTGAGGCAGAAGAATGCTTGAGCCCAGGAGGTTGAGGCTGCAGTGAGCTATGACTACATCACTGCATCACTACATCACTACATCACTGCCTGAGTGACAGTGAGACCCTGTCTCCAAAAAAATTTGTTTAATAAAATAAAATTAAAAGAATTTTAAAAAGCTTTTTCCCCATCTGAGGATAATATATGATTATTCTTCTTATATCTACTAATATAGTATTTAAATTAATAGATTTCCTCATATTGAATCATCTTTGCATTCCAGAAATAAATCCTACTTGCTCATGGTATATTTTATTAATATGGTGTTGGATTCTGTTTTCTAATATTTACTCTAGCATTTTTGCATTGATATTGGATAATTGCTTGTAATCTTATTTACACATTAGATTCATTTTCCTCCGTATCATTTTTAGGAGACCAGTTTCCATGAAAGGGAGCTTGGTGATAACAGAAGGGATAAAGAGACAATCTAACGCAGAAATAGAGAGACCTGATTTAGGGCCACATAGATTAAGGGGAGGTTGCTGACCCCTCCCTTACTGACTAGGTGACCTTAGAGAAGTTATTCCTCCTCTTCTGCCCTCAATTTTCTTGTCTATCAATTAGAAGAACCTACCTTAAAAGACTGTGTGGGAATAAAATGACAAGATGTCGGTACAGACTTCAGTACAATGCCTGACACAATGTAAGCCCACGCAAACACTGGTATACTGCATTTTATTAGAAAGAACGATTTTTCTTCTACTGCTTCTCACATTATAATAATGTGACATAAAGACATATGTGGACAGATATCTCATAGTTTCATCAGGAGGCAGATAGTCTCCAATACCAGTTTGTCATGATTACCAGGCCACAGAGGAGTTTAGGCAGCTAATCTAGGGAGCTAGGTTTGTATTTTTTCTCTTCTTTTGTAGTTACTCCATTCCAGACTAGAAGTTTGAATTTATAATTTTATTTAATTAATTTTATTTATTTATTTTTGAGACGGAGTCTCACTCTGTCGCCCAGGCTGCAGTGCAGTGGCGTGATCTTGGTTCACTGCAACCTCTGCCTCCCAGGTTAAAGCGATTCTCCTGCCTCGCCTCCTGAGTAGCTGAGACTACAGGAGCCCGCCACCACACCCAGCTAATTTTTAGCTGTATTTTTGGTAGAGATGGGGTTTGAATTTAAACGGTGAGCTTTTCATGGTTATTGAGTAGGAGTAGGAGGAGGGGGGAACTGTAAAGGAATGAAAAAGGAAGAGAAAACTTCTTGAACCCCTCCTACATGCCAGGAACTAATTTAGATATATCTGCAGTTATACGTGAGGAAAGCTGGAAGGTTGCATCAGGGTTATAGAACTCAAGAACCACCTTGACAGGTGAATGGGTATGGGCATTGTCTCTCTATCTAACAGCTGAGATTAACTTTTGTTCTTTTCTTCTCACTCATAACCTCTTCCAATAGAATAAAGAGATGCATTTTCTCTGGGTTAGGCTCTCAGTTACTCTAGCTCTAAGTGCTCTGAACATCAGGAAATCACTCTGTACGGGGTGTCAGCTGGGCTTCTAGGACCCCTGGGTGTGGAGGAGTTAAGGAGAGTAATCATTTATCAATACATTTATCCACAACATTTTTATTATGAATGTGTTTATTCTGCAACTCTTTATTAAGACTGCAGAGGTGGAAATGCTATCTATCACTGTAAGACTGATAGACCTAGAGCATTGTAGGAATGTCCTGGAAAAAGAAATTGGCCTGAAGATGTTGGCATTTGTGCAGAACGTAGAAAGTCGGAGTTAGAAAGCAAAGCAAAGCTTGTGGGAGACAGCACAGTACATGTATTAAGGAACAGACTCGCACATATCTAGGTCTGCATTTTGTCTTCCTATCTTTCTTACTATTGACTTTGGACAAGTTCTTTATTTTTCTGAGCTTTAATTGTATTTCTGTAAATTTAGGGAAAAGTACCTTATATATGGGGTTATAGTGAACGTTAAAGGAGATAATGTAGGTAAAACATTTAGCACAGTGCCTGACTTATAATCGCTCAAATATAATGGCCATTATTATTATCTGGTCTTTAGCAGTGTTCACTTCTTGCTTCTGTCAACAATCTTTTCCTTAGACTTTAAACTTCTGCTTCTTTTTCTTTAAAGACTATTTTTTGGTTCACAACAAAATTGAGATGAAGGTACAGAGATTTCTCATATACCTCCATCCTCACACAAACATGGCCTCTCCCCTTATTAACATCCCCAAGGGTAGTATGTGTGTTACAACTGGTAAACCGGTGAACTTATATTGATGCATTGCCATCACACAAAATCCATAGTTTACATTAGGGTTCACTCTTGGTATTGTACATTCTATAGGTTTAGACACATATATAATAACCAATATCCACTATTACAGTATCTTACAGAGTATTTTCACTGCCTAAAAATCTTCTGTGAAGCTTCTTTTTTAAAAAAAAAAAACAGCTTTTATTGAGATATAATTCACATACCATATAATTCACCTATTTAAAGTTTGCAATTCAATGGTTTTTAATATATTCAAAGAGTCATCCATAATCTAATTTTAGAATATTTTCCTCACTCTCAAAAGAAAATCCACATCCATTAGCAGCACTCTCTATTCCTCTTTCATCTCTTCCCTACATCCACTTCTAGGTAACCACAAATCTATTTTCTGTCTCTATAGATTTACCTATTCTGAACAGTTCATATAAATGTAATCATGTAATATGTGATCTTTTGTGACTAGCTTCTTTCATTTAGCATGTTTTCAAAGTTCATCCATGTTGAAGCGTTGTGTCAGTACTTTGTTCCTTTGTATTGCTGAATGACATTCCATCGTATAGATATATCACACTTTATCCATTCACTTTTGAAAGACATCTGAGTTGTTTCCATTTTTTTGCTATTACAAATAATGACACCATGAACATTTACATGCGAGTTTCTGTGAGAACATATGTTTTCATTTCTTTGGGGTATATACATAGGAGTGGAATTTCTGGATTTTATGACAGCCTGTCAACCTTTAGAGGAACTGGCAGATTGTGAGCCAAAGAGGCATTTTGTGTTTCCACAAACACCCTATGAGTGCTCCAGTTTCTCCATTCTCTCCAATACTTGTTACAATCTGTCTTTTTTATTATAGCCATCCTAGTGGGTATGAAATGGTATTATATTGTGGTATTGATGTGCCTTTCCCAAATGGCTAAAGATGTTTGGTATATCTCCTTTGGAGCAATGTCTAAAATCCTTTGGGTATTTTGATTTTTTTGTTAGACAGCGTCTCGCTCTGTTGCCGAGTCTGGAGCTCAGTACCATGATCATACCTCACTGCAGCTCCTGACTCCTGGGCTCAAGCCATCCTCCTGCCTCAGCCTCCAAGTAGCTGGGAACACAGACACATGGCACCATGCCTGGCTAATTTTTTAAAATCTTTGGTAGAGACAGGATCTCTCTATGTTGCCCAAGCTGGTCTCGAAATCCTGGGCTCAAGTGATCCTCCTGCCTCAGCCTCCCAAAGTGTTGGGATTACAGGAGTGAGCCACCATGGTTTGCCAAGTATTTTGAATTTTAAGAGTTTTACACATACTCTAGCTACAAGTCCCTTATCAGATATATAATTTACAAACATTTTCTCCTGCTCTCTGGGCTCTCATTTCACTCTTTTGATGGTATTGCTTATAGCACAAAAGTTTTTAAAGCTTCTTTTAAGTATAACTTATGGAAGTTTATATTTCAGCAGTTATCTCCTAAATAATATTCATGCTGGTAGACTTTCAGTGGAAGACTTGGCCTTGTTCTTCATGGACAAAAATGAGGCCCTCAGTATGTAAAAATCCTCTAATTATAACCTTCCCGTCACATAGCTGTTGACCTACATTGGCATCTACCCTTACCTGCGTTCACTACCCATTCTCTTGAAATAAAAAGAGCTTATTCTAGTCAATACCAACACTCCAGCTGGGTTCTTGACCTCATCCTCTCTCTATTCTCCCAGGACATTCCTCTGTCACTTAATCTCTCTGTTTCCTAGATCTTTAACATCTCTCTCAGCCTGTGAGACAGTTTGCCTTACTCCTTCCCATTTTGGAAAAAAAAACCCAAAAACTTGTCTTGATCTGCATCCTCCAACTATACATCTCTAGTCTTGTTCTCTACCCTGCACTTCACTTGGATGCCCTATAGATATATTTCAATTCAACACGTCCAGAATTAAATTCTCCTCCTCATCCCACATCCGTTCTACTTCCAGTATTTCCATTTGTAGATAATGGCACCATCATCCATCACTTACCCAAATCAAACCCTCTCTCCCCTGTACCCACCTTCTAGAATCAATAACTCATGTTGGCTTGATGCATTTTACCTCCTAGTCTGCATCTCACTATTGTACATAAATGCCTTTAGTTTAGTTTCTTAGCATCTCTCCCCTGAATTATTGTATAGACCTCTAACTTATCTTTATTATTGTATAGACCTCTAACTTATCTTTCTACCTCCAATTCTGCCACCATTAAGGTTCATTCTCCTTAATATACCAAGAGCAATATAAACAAAACCTGGTATGTTTTAGCATTTGAATAGGAGATGGTGATTGTCACCTCATTAGGTAATGTACATCACTGGTTATGTGACTTTTGATAACTCATCTTCAGTCTCTGGCTCCTCATTTGTTAAATTTAAAAAATGACAGCACTTAGTCTTAGAGACATTGTGAGAATCGAGTGGGACAATATTTGGCATACTAGGTGTACAACAAATGGGGGCCCTTACTTACATGACAGTGGGACCAGGTCATCTCCTGGGGCTCCCCTGTGTCCACAGAGAATATTAGATATGTCAGCTGCAAGAAGCCAGACTTAAAGTCAGGAACTCTTTGGGAAGCTCTTGAGAACAAGGACACTGGTTTCTTTCCCTATAACTTGGGATTTGTAAAAATTAGAAGAAATAATAAAGACAAAGTACCTAACAGGGTGGCTGGTAAATAATCAGCATGGGATGAAGAATAGAAAATAAGCAGCAACATGGCCAAGAAGAAATAACTATGCTAAGAAACTGGTTCCTCTTTTGGTTTAAGCATTGTCCATTACTCGTTTGCCAGAATTTGTCTATTCTAGACAAAAGTGTGCTTTTGTTGTTAGTGGTGCTGCTGGTGGTGAAGTTCTGTTGTTTTACAGGGAAGATAGCAGTGAAATAACAGGGTGATCCAAGACGTCTGTTTTTCAACTCTAGCAGCAGTTAGTTTTCCCGGATGTTCAAAATCTGTGTTCAACAGATGAAGTTCTATTGACCTTGAGTGTTCAGAGATCAGTTCAGCTTTCCAATCATGGTACCTCTTTTTTCTTGCTGTGTGCAGGCTGGCACTGATCTCAGTTTATCCTTTGAGATTCTGCAGAAGATCCTGATGGAGGAGGATGATACCCAGAGAGAGGTGCCCAAGGAAGATGGAGTTGGTGATGTGCAACATTTCGGTGAGAACTTTATTGTCAGAGGTTTTCAGTACATATTTACAAGTTCTTACTCCATCATACATATTGAGAATGAGCTGGCATTTTCAAGTAAAAACCCAGGAGTCCAGCAATCACTGGGGAAGAAAGCCTGAGGTTGGCAATTCTTACCCAGAACTCTGGTCACCTGCTTGTTCACAGGTCACCGTATCTTACCTCACTGAAGACATATATTGAGGTTTTATTTAAGCCAGATGCTGAAGGATGGGAAGACCCAAGCAGCTGGTGTGGAGGTCTTTCCCAGTGACTCATCAGTCACTCAGAAATCAAAGCCTGCACAAGAAAGGGTGGGATGGGATGCATAGAGAAAGACACTAAGCCTTTAGACTCTAGCAGAGCAGCTGATATTGACATCTCTAAGCAGGGAGGAGGCTCCAACACAACTACTCCCAATTCACAGGGTTTGCGGTTCTGGTTGAAATCTTTGCAAAGGTTTCCCCTGGCACTCAAACAGAATAAATAGGCTTATACAGTGTATATATTCCTCATTATTTTTTATTATGCCTCAGATGATCAAGTAACCAGAGAGCTGAGGGATAAGCTTGGTTACCTAGTTTCAGCCAATCTCATTAGTATTTCTTTCAGACCAGCTGACCAGCTCTGTATTGCAAAGTCTTCTTGTGTTAAGGGAGGGCGATTCCAAACTAGATTTAATTTTTCATTTACTCATCGTGCTAAGTTCTAGACACAAGAAGTTAAAATAGAAAAATCAGTGTTAGGGCTCTCCAGAGAAACAGAACCAATAGAACACACACACACACACACACACACTCACACACACACACACACACAGAGAGAGAGAGAGAGAGAGAGAAACAAAAAGAGATTTTAAGGAATTATCTTACTAAGTTGCTCTATTGTGGGGCTGGCTGGGAATTCTGCAATCAGTTGAGAATGTATATCTTGAGCAGACACGGAAAATAAAATAGAAACATTGCAATATGATGATGTGAAATACTTTGACATCTAACCAAAACCAGTCATGGAGTTGGAGAAAGCTTTCTGGAGAGGGTGATTTCTGAAGCAACTATTGCTCAGTGAATTGTGGTTATGAAGAAAGAGATAAATGAATGTGACTCGTGTGAATAACTGCAGGCAGTTTACTGTGGCTGGAACGCTCTCTCCTTGCAGGAAGAGGAGGAAGGAATTGGCAAGCTATTAGGTGGGGAAATAACCTGGAGAAACCAGGTGACATTTTTCATTTGTTTGTTTATTTGTTTTCGTGCTAATCTGAAGATTCCAGATTTATTTTATCCTAAAGGCTTTGAGAAGTTATTGAAGAATTCTAAGCATTGGAGTGATGAGATTAGAGTTTTGGTAAAGACCAATTTATGTAATTATTTAACAAATATTTAATAGTGTCTGTCAGGTATGAAGTTCTGTTAGAGGCACTGGAAATATGACAATGAACAAGACAGAAAGATCCCAGTCCTCATACAGCTTAGAATTGTGTGCGGGAGATTAGGGGAAAAAAGACTAATAAAAGAACTTAAAATTTTAAGTACTGTTATTGAGGCTTGATTTAGGAGCTTATTACAATTCCAATATCCTCCCATCCCATCTCACCTGGCCATCACATCCTGCTATAAGTGGAAGATTTAAATAGTGAGTATTACTCAGCAACTGCCCTATACCCCATCCCATCTCATGGCCAAATGCACAGTCTTGGATTTGATACTTCTAGACCCTCTTTCCAAAATGTGGATCTTAGCTTTTTCTTTAGGCTCTGCATCTTCCATTTCCTTGGGAGAGCCTTACTTCCTGCACACCCAATGTCCCTTTAGCCCTGGGACTAATGAGGTTCCATCTTCTCTTGACTTGTTCCTGGCCCTCTCTAAAAGTGGGGAAATACCAGGTAGTAAATGAAGGCAAGGGGATGAAGAGTACTATTGACAGATGTTTAAGAGGTAAAAATTATACGATTTGGCAATGGATTGGTAATAGGGGTTGAGGAAGAATTGAGGGATTGAAGAAGTTTTCCAGTAAGGGAGTTGGATGACTGGATCTAAGAGGGTGTCCTTTACTTAACTGTAGACTACAATTAAGAAGGAGGGCTTGGGCCGGGCGCAGTGGCTCACGCCTGTAATTCCAACACTTCGGGAGGCTGAGGTGGGCAAATCACTTAAGGTCAGAAGTTCAATATCAACCTGGCCAACATGGAGAAACCCCATCTCTACTAAAAATACAAACATTTGCCGGGCATGGCGGCACATGCCTGTAGTCCCAGCTACTTGGGAGGCTGAGGCAGGGGGAATCGTTTGAACCTTGAAGGTGGAGGTTGCAGTGAGCCGAGATTGTGCCGCTGCACTCCAGCCTAGGCAACAGAGCAAAACTCCGTCGCAAAAAAAAAAAAAAAAAGAAGGAGGGCTGAGGGGTGCATGTGAGGGAAGGTGATAATGATGTAATGATTAGGACATGTTAAGTCTGCTCTGCCCAAGGGATACTCCTGTGTAGGTAAACAGTATGTGACCCTCATCTTCCCCCATGTACATTCCTAAACCTTCCTTCCTTCTTGTACTGAGGATTGTGGAAGTTGGAATGAAAAACAAAGGACTGATATTTCCAGTAGGATCAAAGCATTCAACAAAGTAATTGAGAATCTATCATAAAATGCTAATAGCCCATGAGAGATAAAACTTTCTTTTGAGAACTAATTACCAGTGAATTATTCATCAAGGGTAATGTTGCCTCCCGCCACTAGGGACCCTCATAATTGCCTGTGTAAGGAATTTTCCACCTGGATAGTCACTTTGATAACTTCTGCAGGACAAAACTAGCTTTTGCAACAGGAAAACATAAACCACATCAGAGCTTGTCTTGATTACATTGCTCATCAATGCTCCGCAGACTAGAGGAGTAAAAGGCATAAGTGCTTTGGTGCTTTGACTCCCCCAACCAGCACTCCAGTTGTTGAGGGATCTCAGACCTTATCTGGGGTTTTTGTTGAAGAAACAGAGGAACAGCCCCAGAAAGCTCTGCCAACAGGCTTGGGGTGTGGGGAGAAAAATACTCCCTTTAGACACACACAGTCATGCACTGCATAATGTTTCAATCAATGATGGACAACATGTACAACAGTGGTCCTGTAAGATTATAATGGAGCTGAAAAATGTCTTATTATCTGGTGACATGGGTATGGTAGCACAACACCTTACCTTTTCTGTGTTGAGATGTTTAGATACACAAATATTTACTATTATATTACAGTTGCCTATAGTATTCAGTATAGTAGCATTCTATATAGGCTTGTAACCTAGGAATAGGCTACACCATTCTTATGGCTATGCCATATAGACTGGGTGGGTGTGTAGTAGACTATGCCACCTAGCTTTGTGTAAGTGGACTCTATGATGTTTGCACAATGACAAAATTACCTAACAAC
>NW_012109809.1:649849-650769 GCF_000951045.1 Mandrillus leucophaeus | reverse complement strand
CCCCAGCAAGTGGAACATTAAAAATGGTCAGGCAAGTAGCTCTGAGTCCCTGCAGACACAGCCAGTTAATTGGAATATTGTCACTGAATTTCTGGTCCATCAGTTGACCCAACACTCAAAGGGGCCTGTTCATGTGTATTTCTGTGAGCATTTTAGGATCTGTAACTACAGAGTTACGTTAACTCTGAAAAAGAAAAAGGGCAGTCTGGAGTGGACGGAGAGATTTAATATGTTAATTGTGACCCTAATGAATACGCAGTTGAGCAGCCTTGACTTGCAACTGACACCTTGTTTAATACAGGAAGTAGAGTGGGGCTTTATTAGAGTCTTTAAATGTCATGGTTGGAGCTCATATTTCTTTTTCACCCTATGCCTATATAATCATGTTGTTCCACTTCCTACACAGCCCCTGGCTCTTCCTGTTGTCCAGCAGCAAGGAGCCAGTGCAAGTTCAGAGTAAGGAAATGACATAATTAAAATGGTATTCAATGCGAAGCCTAAAATTCAAAGCCCCATCTTTCCCCTTTCCTCAAATCTGGCCCCAGCACCCTAGATCTTATCTCCTACTCCTCCCTCCCCAGCTCAGGCGGCTGTATTACTCACTCTTTCCCAAACCTGCCTTGGCTTTACTGTCCTCCTGCATTGTTCGTGGTCTTTCCTCCGCCTAGAAGGCCCCCCAACCCTTTTTTTTTTCAATATGAAACTCACATATGGTGTCTTCCCTGGTGGACTCACTGGACACAGATACCCCTTTACCTGAACTCTTCTGTATCATTGTTTTTTAGCATATATTACATTATCACATTACAGTTATATGCTAGGCAGTATAAAACAGAGTAGGTGTTTCGTAAATTTGCCTTTGTTTTAACATTCCTCATGTTCTGAATCCTGGCCCCTGCTCTCAGTTGTCAGAATTCTCC
>NW_012109809.1:643587-644804 GCF_000951045.1 Mandrillus leucophaeus | reverse complement strand
TCCTGGGCTCAAATGATCCTTCCACCTTGGCCTCCCAAAGCGCTGGGATTCCAGGCATGAGCCACTGTGCCAGGCCAAAGTTCTGAAAATTCTTATGTCAAGCTCGTAAATATAATACTAATACCTTAGGAATCAACCTCTGGAAATCATCAATAAGAGAATGACCTTTTAAATAGAGCTTCTTTTGTTTTCTATTTGAATAGCACAGCAAGTGAATTTTGATCATCTTCTTTAGGAATATTTGTAACTCAGAAATTCTTGGTTCTTGTCATTATGCAAAATAGACACTAGCACATGTATTTTATAGCAGTGCAATTCACAATTGCCAAGATGTGGAACCAACCTAAGTGCCTATCAACTAATGAGTGGATAAAGAACATGTGGTATAGATACACCATGGAATACTATTCAGCCATTAAACGGCATGAAATAATGTCTTTTCCAGCAACTTAGATGGAGCTGGAGGCCATTATTCTAAGTGAAATAACAGGAGTGGAAAACCGAAAACCGTATGTTCTCACTTATAAGTGGGAGTTAAGCTATGGGTACACAAAGGCATACAGAGTGACATAACGGACTTTAGAGACTCAAAGGGAGAAGGTGGGGGGCGGGGCTAGGGATACAAAACTACACATTAGGTAAATGTACACTACTTGCATGATGGGTGTACTAAAATATCAAAATTCATCACTATATAATTCATTTGTGTAACAAAAAACTACTTGTACCTAAAAAGCTATTGAAATTTTAAAAATTTAAAAAGAAATTCTTGGTTCTTGAGGATAGTCATAAATTCAAATGAGACTAAAATAACCATACTAAGATGAAGTAGGCGGATCCCTTTAGCCTAGGAGCTTAAGAGCAGCCTGGACAATGTAGCGAGACCCCATCTCTACAAAGAATTTTTAAAATATGGGTGTGGTGGCATGCACTTGTGGTCCTAGTTACTTGGGAGGCTGAGGCACGAGGATGGCTTGAGTCCAGGTTTCAAGTTACAATCATCTATAATTACCCCACTATACTCCAGTCTGGGCAACAGAACAAGGCCTTGTCTTTAAAGTAAATACATAAATAAATAAAGGAACTATGCTAGTCATAACATCACCATCTGTATCTCAGAAATAAATGCTTCAAACAACCATTTAGAATTTATTGAGCACTAACATAAATCTCCAGAGTTGAGTGCTATAAAATAATGTTTTTGGCCAGGCGCAGTG
>NW_012109809.1:643013-643537 GCF_000951045.1 Mandrillus leucophaeus | reverse complement strand
AATAGATTTAGATTTTTCTCCTAATTAGAGAACCTACCTTGTAATTGTTTAAAGATAAAGCAGCACATGGGGATAATCATTAAACCTGAGGAGACAAAAATTAGGTATTTGCCTTTTATGCCCCTGTGAGGTTAAAGTGATTCCCACTTTAGTTTTGGTGAACTTTCTGGTATTAATTTGAATAATATGCTATTTATACTTTATATATTTAAATATATATTAGAGAATGTATAGTAAAAACCAAGTATTCAATAAGGTTATTAGAATAAAAATAACATCAACATTTTAAAAAGGAGAGGAAAACAAAGTCTTTATTACTGTTACACAAAAATTTAATGGTAAGCTTGACTCTGGGCTTCCTGGCAACAAGGATACAAAGAGAAACACTAGGTTACACAGTTCCCCTTAACAACAGTTGCAGATCCAACATGAAAATAGATGAAGATGCTTTTTCTAAGAAATGAAAGTACATTCATTTTTTTAGAGAGAAAATTTATCCAAGTACTAAATTCTAAAAAGAGTGT
>NW_012109809.1:640616-642963 GCF_000951045.1 Mandrillus leucophaeus | reverse complement strand
AATAGATTTAGATTTTTCTCCTAATTAGAGAACCTACCTTGTAATTGTTTAAAGATAAAGCAGCACATGGGGATAATCATTAAACCTGAGGAGACGAAAATTAGGTATTTGCCTTTTTATGCCCCTGTGAGGTTAAAGTGATTCCCACTTTAGTTTTGGTGAACTTTCTGGTATTAATTTGAATAATATGTTATTTATACTTTATATATTTAAATACATATTAGAGAATGTATAGTAAAAACCAAGTATTCAATAAGGTTATTAGAATAAAAATACATCAACATTTTAAAAAGGAGAGGAAAACAAAGTCTTTATTACCGTTACACAAAAATGTAATGGTAAGCTTGACTCTGGGCTTCCTGGCAACAAGGATACAAAGAGAAACACTAGGTTACACAGTTCCCCTTAACAACAGTTGCAGATCCAACGTGAAAATAGATGAAGATGCTTTTTCTAAGAAATGAAAGTACATTCATTTTTTTAGAGAGAAAATTTATCCAAGTACTAAATTCTAAAAAGAGTGTGTAATTTGGAACTGAACTTATATAGGACAGTCAGTATACAACACAATGGTCAACATCATTATCAATAGTTCCAGAAAGGCAAATGTGGTTGGAAACTACTCTGCTGGGTGTTCTTTTTGTGCTATTTATCCCCTGTGCAAGGAATGGTACCTACATTAACACATTGGCTCATAAAATATGGGTTTGGCCAGGCGTAGTGGCTCATGCCTATAATCCCAGCACTTTGAAAGGCCAAGGTGGGCAGATCACCTGAGGTCAAGAGTTCGAGACCAGCCTGACCAACATGGTGAAACCCCATCTCTACTAAAAATACAAAATTAGCTGGGCGTGGTGGCCCATGCCTGTAATCCCAGCTACTCCAGAGGCTGAGGCAGGAGAATCGCTTGAACCCAGGAGGCAGAGGTTGTAGTGAGCCAAGATCACGCCGTTGCACTCCAGCCTGGGCAACAAGAGCAATACTCCATCCCCCCGCCCCCCAGAAAAAAGAGTTCTTACTTTTCAGAATAGAGGTTTGCTTCTCAATGAAGGTAAATAATGCACTCAAATTACTTGGCTAGTGTATTAGTCCGTTCTCACACTCCTGTAAAGAAATACCTGAGACTAGGTAATTTATAAAGGAAAGAGGTTTAATTGACTCACAGTTTCGCATTGCTGGGGAGGCCTCAGGAAACTTACAATCATGGCAAGGGCAAAGGAGAAGCAGACACTTTCTTTACAGGGCAGCAGGACAGAATGAATGCAAGCAGGGGGAATGCCAGACACTTACAAAACCATCAGATCTCATGAGAACTCACTATCATGAGAACAGCATGGGGGAAACTGCCCCCAAGATCCAATTACCTCCACCTGGTCCCACCCTTGACACTTGGGGATTATGAGAATTACAATTTCAGGTGAGATTTCGGTTGAGACACAGAGCCAAACTATATTAGCTAGCAAAGGGGCTGAATCCGGGCCCAAAACCCAGTTCTGCCTGACTTCACAGTCAATGATTTTTCCACTGCACTCTGCAAGTAGAAATTTCTTGATTCATTAAATCATCATAATATTAAAGTGAACTTCAGCAAAATCAATTGTTCCATGAGCTAAACTGCAGTGAGATGGAAATGAGTTAATAGCTACAAAGATTTGTTAGGCTATCATTGCAGAGAAAGGAGCAAATATACAGATTCAGGACACAAAAAGTTAATCAAATCCAACCAATCTTTTCTAATAAAAGAGAACAATAGCAAAAATAATTCCAAATGGAATAACATCGAAATTCATAATATCACTGCATGTGTTTCAAAGTGAGCAGGTATGTACAAACCTACCCTCAAAGACCACAAAAGCTGAAAAGTCAAAGAGGCTGACAAGTCCAGTTTCTCAGAAAAAAACATTTAATAGAGACTTATGAACAGAAGCCATGTCCCCAGTGGCTGCGAAAAAAGATGGTGCATCTCCATGCTGTCACCCCCAGAGTCAAGACACATAAACTAAAGGAAAAGAATGTGTGGGAGAATTGAAGTCGGCCCCTCAGGGAGAGGCAAGAATGCTATGTGAATCTTCCTATGGGCAGGATTTATGGTCAAGGTTGTTTTGACGCAAGGGCAGGATTTAAGGTAACAGTAGATAAAGTACAAATCTTCGAGTAATTCCCAGAACTCGGGTTAATCAGAAGTCAACATGTAATCTTCCATGGAATTAGGGTAAAAAGGAAAAACAAGTCAGCATGGCAGATGAGCATCCAAGAGAGTTGCTTTAGCCTCCACACTGTGCAACACTTTAAAGTTCCCCACCTGAGAGGGTGAAGGATAAAGGAAACTAAGATCAGGGACTGTAAT
>NW_012109809.1:628581-639876 GCF_000951045.1 Mandrillus leucophaeus | reverse complement strand
CTTCCATGTATAAGTCTTGGAGTATGATTCATACAAATATGAATAAAATGACTCCCTTTGCCTTCTAGGAGCTTGGCTATAATGAGACAGAGATGCCAGCAGATAAAACAAGGCAGTGAAGGGAGGCCAGTGAGGATTACTTTTTGTCTAGTAATTAGGAATTATTCATTATACAGACATGTCCTCTAGTAACATTCATACTTAGGAAAGAGGTAGAAGGTAGCATTAAAGACAATGAACTCAAGAATGAGTGCTCAGATTCTGCTTCTACCACCTTATTACCTGAGTGACAATTGACTTCTCTGTGATCCTTTTTTCACTTATAAAATGGGAGTAGTAACAGTAACTGTCATAGGGTTGTTGCATCAACTAATACTGTCCTATATTTGGAAGAATACCGGATACGTATATGATAGTAATTGTTGCTCTCAATAAATTTAGCTATTTTTTTCTTAGACATAAATATTGGCAATCTAATTATGGCCATTCTAAATATGCTGTGTTGGTGCGCATTCTCCTTAGATCTTCTGAAGGGAGAAAAGTTGTCTCTAAGATGTCTATGTAGTCAAGTATATTTCTGGCATTGCCCGAGGCAAGGAAATGTTTGCAACACAGTGCTTTGGGTCAAAGCCATCATTTATTCTTAAGCACCATTTACATGTCCGGCATCCTTCTAGGCACACTAGGGATATAGCACTGGAGAGAACAGGCAACGCTCTCTGCCTGCCTGCCTGACATTCTAGTGAGGAGAGACAGACAATAAATATAATTTTAAAAGTACATTTTACAAGGTAATAGAATGTGGTGACTTTGTCAAAAAATAAATTTAAGTAGTATGGAAAACACATTTTAAACTTTAAGTAGAGTGGTCAGAGCAGGCCTGAGCAACACAGTGACACTGAAGAGTGTCTTGAAGGAAGTGAGGGAGTGAACCATGCAGCTACTTGGGAGGAGGGAATTTTAGGCAGAGAGGGCAATTACAACAAAGGCCCTGAGATGGAACGTATTTACCTAGGAATCTAGTCTAGGAGGCCATTGTGGCAAGGGCTAAGTGAGTGATAAAGGGGAAGTAGGAGGCTGGGCACAGTGGCTCACGCCTGTCATCCCAACACTTAGGAAGGCAGAGGTGGGCAGATCGCTTGAGCCCAGGAGTTCAAGAACAGTCTGGGCAATGTGGTGAAACCCCATCTCTGCAAAACATTCAATATTAGCTGGGCATGGTGGTCTGCACCTCATGGAAGCTGAAGTGGGAGGATCACTTGAGACCAGGAGGTTAAGGTTGCAGTGAGCTATGATCATGCCATTGCACTCCCGTCTGGGTGACAAAGCGAGACCCTGTCTCAAAGAAAAAAAAAAGAGAAAAGAAAAAAATTCCAGGGTAAAGGAAATAAAATGATGTTATGTTCATGGGGATGATCCAAAAAAGAGGAGGAAAGAGATGACGGGGGTGAGAAAAGAACAATGCTGGAGCACTTAACTGTTTAACTGTTGGATTGATCAGTGTATGTATGCTTCTGCAGGGCAAAAACTCAGGACAGGGAAAAAAATTCCTCTGAAAAACCAGACATTCCTAACAAACATATGAAAAAATGCTCATCATCACTGGTCATTAGAGAAATGCAAATCAAAACCACAATGAGATACCATCTCACACCAGTTAGAATGTGATCATTAAAAAGTCAGGAAACAACAGATGCTGGAGAGGATGTGGAGAAATGGGAACACTTTTACACTGTTGGTGGGAGTGTAAGTTAGTTCAATCATTGTGAAAGACAGTGTGGCGATTCCTTAGGGATCTAGAACTAGAAATACCATTTGACCCAGCAATCCCATTACTGGGTATATACCCAAAGAATTATAAATCATTCTACTATTAAGGCACATACAAACGTATGTTCATTGCAGCACTGTTCACAATAGCAAAGACTTGGAACCAACCTAAATACCCATCAATGATAAAGAAAATGTGGCACATATACACCATGGAATACCATGTAGTCATAAAAAAGAATGAGTTCATGTCCTTTGCAGGGACATGGATAATGCTGGAAACCATCATTCTCAGGAAACTAACACAGGAACAGAAAACCAAACACTGCATGTTCTCATCATAAGTGGTATTTGAACAATGAGAGCATATGGACACATGGAGGGGAACATCACACACCGAGGCCTGTTGGGGGATGGGGGACAAGGGGAGGGAGAGCATTAGGACAAATACCTAATGCATGTGGGTCTTAAAACCTAGATGAAGGGCTGATGGGTGCAAACCACCATGGCACATGTATACCTATGTAATAAACCTGAAAGTTCTGCACATGTATGCCAGAACTTAAAGTATAATTTAAAAAAAAATTTTTTAAAAGGCATTCCGTAGGTAAGGCTCTCCCTAAAATTAAAAGTCAAACTTTTACTTGCACATATGAAAAGTGCATTAAATAAGCTATTTCTTCAGTGACAGTATACTGAGTTATGCTCATGGTGTCAGGTACTTTGCATATATTATTCAGAAGCTTATTAGCAGCATCAGTACCGTTTATTGTTGCACTCTAGGTGAAGAAATTGTTGCTGGGAGCTACAACAACTTGCCCAAAGCCACAATGATCATAAGTAATTTGCACTTCGTTGTGCTCTTCTTTGCTGGTGTGAGATTCTCGAGGGCCAATGTCCTTCATCTGTGTAACTCTAGAGACTCGCCCAGACCTTGGAAGAGGTTCACATTTCCGCGTGCCGAGATCGATTATGGGCCACCCTCGGTTTCATTCGTTGACTTCCAATAAAGCATTGGCTGGTGAACATCTACATCAGCATTGTTTTCATTGGTTATAGCAACTCAGAAAAATATTGGGGAAAATACTAAAACTATCAAGAGATGTGATTGCAAGGAAATCAGAATGAGTTTAAAACCCTCCTGACCCCCGTCATTAGCTGAGGCTGTTCTCTGAGGATTTTGCAAACCTGCTTTCTGACGCATCTGGTAAACTTGCCCCGGGGCGAACTGTCAGAAGGAGGTGCGGTCACCTGGAGTTTCCCAATACATACTTCGCTGTCGGTTGAGGAAATCATCACCCGAGGACGTAAACCCTCCCGCCCCTCTTTCAGCTCTTAAAAAAAAAGCCTGCTACAAAATTCCCTACTGCGTTGCTGTGAACGTAGCTTTGAGAAGCTGGCGCCCAGTGATGGGGCAAAAAGCCAGGCCCTTCCAGCAGCCGTGAAAGCCCCAACAGCAAACTGCCTGGGAGCAGGGTAGGTCACCAACTTCGTTGCTAGAACTCCCTGGGTGCCCGCCGCGGTGGCTACAAAGAGGGTCGGGGTGCCGGACCCAGCCGCCCGGAGCCCACCATTACGGCCCGAGGGGGGCCCGACGGTGTGGCGTGGCGCAAGGAGCGAGCCTGCCTTCTCTCGCCGCCAGGAACGGGCCACACCGATGGCCAGGTGAGGAGGCGGCGGTGGTCGCTCGGAAGGAGGGGGTGGCGCCGACTCCGTGTGCCAGGAGTGCGCCCCGGGGATACTGCCTCCCCCGCTCCCGAGTTGGTTGCCGCCGGTTGCGCTGCGGAGGGTTGGGGGCGGAGAGGAGGCAGTGGCTGCCCGGGCCGAGGAGGGGCGCGCTGACTGATCACCGCGAGTCAGGAGGGGCCGGCGGGCTCACGGACGGAGACAGGGTAGGCGGGGGCAAGGGCCAGGCGCTAGGGCGGCGGCGCCAGCGTAGAGCGGCGGTTTGGAGGAAAGATGAGACGGTGAGTGGGCTCCGCGGGCGCAAAGTTTCTTTGCTTCTTTACAGGCTGTAGGGACAAAAGCCCAGGCTGGGGTCGGCAGTGCCCAGGCTGCGCAGCTGGGTGGGGGTGGGGGGGGTGACGAACCCCGTTGTGCATGACTCTCGGGGGGTTGAGGGGATCCCGCGGAGGGAATGTCTGTCTGGTAGGGGAGATGCTTCCAGAGTGATTGTAGGAAACAGGCAGGATGTGGGGGAACTGGGGGCAACTTTTTCCAACAACTCTGGAATGCACATGGAGAGAGGGATGGGGATCCTTGGGAGAGCTCCCTGAGACAGAGAAGGTCCGCTGCTGGTTGGTGTAGGGCGCGGGATTCAGAGAAGACTCCCTCCCCTCAAATATTTGGCTGGCTGCGCTTCTAGTTCCACTTTCTTTCAGGAGTGAACCTCACGAGCTTTAACAGCCAAGAGCGGCTGATTCCGATTTGGCCTTTGACCCCCCTGAAAGTTTATAGTGTGGCCGTCTCGGCACCCCTAGAGATAGCAGCTGGAAGGCTTGGGGAGTATTTTAACCCTCTGTTTCTCCAGCGCCCTGCGCGGCGGAGGCGCAGCTGAATTGTTTGCTGGTTCGTTTAATAACTTAGCCCTAGCAGTCATCACTTATTAAAGCGCCGAGGACCTGGCTAACTCCCGCCACCACCAGGAAATTAAAAGGCTGACCGGCTGTCCCTCCCAGGGTTGGGGTTTCCTGTTTGAAAGAGCTTGGGAAGTCAAACTGCTTCGCGGTTCCTCACTTACCTTTCTTATGTAAAAGAGGGAGAGACGCCCGCAGCTCTTTCTCTTGGTAAACTAGCCCGTGGCTGGAAATTCTCCGGGCGCCTGGCCCTGCCCTCTTCCCTAGAAATCTTTATCCTGCAACTCTGAAGTAGCTCTAAAGAGCTCTAGAATGCGCAGCTAGTCATAGCCAGGCACAGCTGGGAGTGTAACTAGACGAGGCATAAAAATGTGGAGTCTTTTTAGTGTAAATATTTGTCAGCCACATTTCCCTTCGTAATATGAACGTGTAAGTTACAGATGTAGATTTTCAAATTCTGGACGTGTAATTTTAAGCTTCCTAGTTTGGTTTAATTTGGGCGTTCGAGATATGTCTCTGGGATTCTAACGTTTGAATTCGGCTGGGAGAGATCTAAATGAGGTCCACAGTTTCAGAAGGTTAAACTTTTGCCCTGTGAACACTTGAATTCTTGGTTCCTGGTAGGATAGCAACAGAACAGTCGGATTTGGGATAAATAAACCGTTAGAGTTGCCCACTATTTTCACTGAATGGCTATATCTCCCTTGCCGTTGCCTTCAATTGTGTAAATATTTGTTTGAATAAAGAGCGAAGGTTCTTTGAAAAGTAACAGTTGTGTCTATTCTTGGCTCCCTTTTCATATCCTCTGCTTAGTTATTTAGAAGGATTTTCTTTGCCTCTTACATTTAATAGGGAAATTTAAACATTACATGTACTTAAATTCTGTAAAGTCTCCAAACCATTTATAACTGGCAAATGCTTTAATGACAAGGAAGAGTTGAGTTTTTGCTCTTAGTTGGCTAATGTAGCCTTCACCTCTTGAGACCCAGAGGTTTGCAGATCTCAGCCTGTCACAAGTGGAAAAATGAGATGTCTGGTTAAGAGTAGTCATCATTTCAGTCAATTTGCAGGCCTCAATCTGTTGTATGCAGCTGGCAGCTGCTGTTCTTTTGGTGTTGAGATCGACTGCCATGGGTGTCGCCTGGATCCCTATTTGAAATGGGGAGGAAAAGATACTTAGGAAATTGGACTAAGAGCTTGCTCACTCCTATGTTCAAGAACTGTGACCAAGCTGAAATTCGTTAGCAGCCTTTCCAGAAACATTTTATTTACCCTGTGTGTTTGTGTGTGTGTGCAAGAGAGGACAAAATAAGCCAAAGTGATTAACCAACCTCTAGTTTTCACTATTTTCTTCAAAGCTCCGTTTTGAGGTCTGTAAGCAAGGGTTGACTCTGGAGTGCATTGGAGAAGTTACCTCGGCTCACTGCAACTTCTGCCTCCTTGGTTCAAGCCATTTTCCTGTCTCAGCCTCCCAAGTAGCTGGGATTACAGGCGCCTGCCACCACGCCTGGCTAATTTTTGTATTTTTAGTAGTGACAGGGTTTTGCCATGTTGGTCAGGCTGGTCTACAAACTCTTGACCTCAGGTGATCCGCCTGCCTGGGCCTCCCAAAGTGCTGGGATTACAGGCATGAGCTACCACACCTGGTCTCCTTTTAAATGTTTTTAAAAGAGTAGTTAATATTATGACTTTATGTCCTAATTTTCAACCCTTAGCAGGGAGGCAGTGCTATGGTGCTGTGGATGGCTTAGAGTGATAGTGGCTTTGTATATTTTCTAGGTGGAGTACCTGTGCCTTATAAATCTATCTGTAAAGTCTTGGTGTACTTAATTATTGATTGTGTAAATGTCACTCTTTTGAAACAAAAACACCGAAGTGATGCGCTTTATCTTGAAGTCCTGACGTACATTGGAGCTGTGGTTCTCAATGGGAGAGGGGATTTGGGCCCCCAGGGGATATTGGCAAGGTATTTTTGGTGGTAACCACTGACAGGAGTAGAGTGCTACTGCCATATAGTGGGTAGAGGCCTGGGATGCGGTTCAGCATCCTGCCATGCACGGGACACAAAAACAATTATGCAGCCCCAAGCTCTGCACTAGAGTATTGCCTGGGGGAGTAGGTTAACAGGATTAGGGATCTTAAGCTAATTTGGATCCTCAAGAAACTTGTTTAACTGTGTTAAACAAGAGACCCTTATCATAGAAGCCGTTTTGTAGGCAGCAGATTCTTTTGCCCTTGCCATTTAGAGTCGTAATATACCGTAGAGGTCCAGGAACTTGTGTTCATTGTCAACTTTGAGTTGGATTAAAGTCATGGGATTTGGGAGCATTAGAGCACAAGGGAGCCTCAGAGATCACTTAATTTCTACCCCTTCTTTCTATAGATGGAAAAAACTGAGACACTCAGAACTTTAGGACTCATAAGGTCTCAAGTGAGCTAACGGCAGGCAAAGTTCTAGGTACAACCCAGGAGTTAAAAAATTTTAAATAGAGATTCAGGCAAATGGGAACCAAAACCAAAACACACGGGACCTGACCTTGTGTGAAAGTTTCAAAGCACCATTCCCTGTGAGAAGATAAATAAATGCTTCAATGGGGGAGGGGCGGCATTAGCCATAGAGAGTGTGGGGCACATGCCTGGGTGCCCCAGTCCCAGAAAGGGGTAATTCCATTATATGACCTGTGACACTCCACTTCTGATGCCTGCACCGTCCTTTCCATTGCAAAGTGGGCAACAGATGGTTCCATAGACATAGCAGATGTTGCTTTTGAATCCAGGTACAAAACAGAACATTTGAGATTTTCTGTCCCACCCTGCCTTATCGGTTAAGAGTAGAGTACATGAATAGATAGGGCTGGCTTGGACAGAAGGGAGAGTAACAGAGTCCTCCTGAGTATGGAAGAAAAGAAGACACTTGGCACATATGGAAATGAGCAAGCTTGGGGAAATTGTGGGGAAAATTCAAATTCATAAGCTGATGAGGGGATATCTAATATAAATTCAATTGCATAGAACTAGGATTAAGAATCAGAAGACAATTCAAGCTTAGCTATTCTTTCAGCATGTAGAACAAAATAACTCTGGGGGTAAAAGGAACCTTAGAAATCCTCTTATCTGAATCTTTTCCCTCCAACCAACTAACTGGGTTAGATAGCAGCAGAATCTGCAAGCCTCCTGTTCTATTGCACTTTCTCTTGTACCCACAGTCTCTACCATTCCATGTGTTTACCTAATGGGAAAGAAAATGATAGTAAAGAAAGTTATTGTTAATTACTTGGGAGAGTTTAAAAAGCATGGTATTTATGAATGGCTCTGTTTATAGAAAGGAGTTATCTCGATGAGTTTTTGATTATCAGAAAAGTTGTACACCATAGCCTGATTAATTACAAACATGTGTACTCTCCTGTTTACATTGCTATGATTAACCATTAGGCTCATGATTATGGATTCTAGTTCTGGGTGCCAGGTGGTCCTGCTGTGGTAGTTATTTTATCTAATACTCAAATCTGACAGGTTCTGGCCATGTGGGAAAGTTTTTAATGTGCCTTTGGTGGAAGACATAAAACCTCTGAAAGTGTTAAGATAGTTTCTTATCATTTTGACAGCTAGCCAACGGGTGTACCTCAAAGCCAAGTACATAGTAATATATTTAGAAATGACTCAAGAGTGATGGCCCTTTTAAGCGATCTGCCCCCTTGCAGGTACTAGGCAAAAGAGGTGTAGCAGTCTTTTCATCATCACCTTTTATCTGGCCATTCTTGTTACTGTTTTTCAGATGATGGGAGAGGAGACAGGAATAATTTTTTAAAAAATAACTGTTGGTTAAAAATATTTATAGGGATTTGATTAAAGTAACTTGTCTTTTGAAAATAAATAAAACCAAAATTGGTAGGTCAGGTTTTCAAATCCCTTCAAAGTAAACATTTAGCCAGGCAGAACCTATCTCTACTTTCATCCAGGAATTTGAACCTTCCGGGAGTTAATTTGCTTACAGTTGTTTTCATGACGTTTAAGGATGTTTCTTAGACATTGCAGAAAAGAAGCTTCGTGCTGTATCTGCTTTAAAGGCAAGATTGTTGTCTATAGCAACTAGTGCTCAATAAGAGAAACCCAAGTGTAAAAATCATTTTACTGATGTGTGGGAAACCTAGAGATTGTAGATAATTGCTATACAAAGATTAATAAGATATAGAGTAACAGGGTTAGTTAGTCAAAAAGTTTTTGAGAGGACTTTTACAGAAGATGCTTGTTTAGTGTGTTGGGCTGATTTTATTAGATGAAGTGCCTTTCCTTACTTTACAAATTAAAAGGAAAGAAAATATCGTATATGCCACTATTTATCGATGGCTGTAAGCCAGGTCAGCTTTTTCTGAGACTTACTGCTAATTCAGTGGGAATTGGTGTTGATCATCTTAGAATGTTTTGTTTGCACATTGCATGTGACTGCCCTAGATGGCAATATGTTCATGAAACTAGCCTACGAAATAGCAAAAAAGTTAAAGATTACAAGAGTTTTCCAAGATTTCTTTCTTGACCACCCTACTGCTAAAACAAGGAAAGATAAAAGCAAAGGAAACCCAGCTCCTACATTCTTTTGACCAGTGCAGACCCGGTGTGAATAGTGCTGCACAGCCAAGAGATATTCAGAGGGGATTGAGAAGTGATATCTGGCTGCCTCACTGCTTACGTCATTGCAGAAGTAGCTTTTCAAAAACAGTTTAAGATTTATTAAGGAAACTGCAAGCCATGGGAATGCAGACAAAACCTTTCTTATGCATCATGCTGAATCAAATACCCATATTATATTACATTAACATAACTCTGACCAGGCCTTTTCCCGACTATGTTATGCTGAAACAATTTACCATGCCTTTGGAATGTCATGGGCAACAGTGCCGGTGAAATCTTTTCCCAATTAGGTAGCTGCCACCTTATCACTAAAACTATTTCTGTTCTGTGGTCATTTCCATTTCCTGCATTATATAATGAGCACTCCTGTGTTGTTTAACCAGTATCTGTGGGAGTCCAGAAAGTTGGAGCAGAAAGAACATGTAATTCACCCTCACCATTTTGAATATGGAGAAACTCCTGCTAAAGCAAAATGAGGACAGGCGAATTGACGTGCTCCAGATCTTAGTTCTGTTAGCAGAAACAGAACTAGGATGGATCTTCCGACTCACTTCCCTGGCGGCCTATCCAGTGTTCTTTCTACTAGATTGGCCACTGAAATAAAAATAACATCCTAATGTAACCATTTCCTTTATTAGATCTTTTGGCCAGAGTTATAAAAGGCAGTATTGATTAAAATTAAATTAAACTTAGTCAATTGTTTATTTATCTCGACTTGTTTAAGTGATTTCCCTTCTTTCAAGCAATAAGTGGTCAAAAGGCAGATAGCATGGAAGGGAAAAAGTAAGTGTCTTGTAATACTCATTCAGCATACTCAACTGCTAAGTAATGAAGATATGATATTATCATAATTACTATTTTTACTTTACAATATTTTAGAAACTTACCCCACCCACTCAATTTTTTTTTTTTTTTTGAGACAGAGTCTTGCTCTGTCACCCAGGCTGGAGTACAGTGGCACGATTCAGCTCCCTGCAACCTCGGCCTCCCAGGTTCAAGTGATTCTCCTTCCTTAACCTCCCGAGTAGCTGGGATTACAGGTGTGCACCACCACACCCAGCTAATTTTTGTACTTTTAGTAGTGATGGGGTTTCGCCATATTGGCCAGGCTGGTCTCAAACTCCTGACCTCTGGTGATCCGCCCACCTCAGCATCACAGGTTGCTGGAATTACAGGCATGAGCCACCAAGCCCGGCTGCACCCGCTCAGTTTTTGATTTAAAGCGAAATGCATTACAAACATGGAAGACGTGGTTGACCTGTGTTTGTTCCACCTCTTGTGAGCCTGTTTATACTATGACTATTCCCAGTTCATAAATCTTGGGTTAGGGAATGGTAATTCCAGCAAGTATATAGGTCTGGGGAATGTTACTTTGGAAAAATTGAGTATTACTCTTAAGGGAGTGTCTTTTGATGAGTAGTGTGGGATGGGGCAGGATGCCGACAAGATCGGAGTTTCCCTCCCATACACTCTTGTCAGCTTCCAGTTCAAGTCCACGGAGGTGGTTTCAGGGTCAAGAGAGCATCTTTATCCACATATGATTCCCAGGTTGATAATGCTCTTGCTTGAAATTAGCTTTGAGATCAAAAGATCAGAGGGTGCTTTTTCCTATAGCACTCCTGTGGTTCAAGAAGAGTATCTGAAGTACAGTACACACAGAAGTCAGGACCTCCGAGTTATCCCATGATTCTCCTCGTCACTGGGTGATCACATAGTAAAGGAAGACCCTTCCAGCTTTACGGGGGACTTGGTCAGAATCCTTGGTTAGGATTCTATGAAGAACTTGACCTAAAGATCTCCTCCAGTTTCAGAGAAGCAGTAACAGAACTGTAAAATATTCAAAGTATGTTAGTCTCTTCCTTAACATACATTTCTAAGGTGTGTGTGTGTGTGTGTGTGTGTGTATTTTAACCTTTTAATTGAGGCTGAAATTCTTGATATGGAGGGTTTGACAGTTTTTGTGAATGCTTTTACGTGTCAACTTTATGATGAAATCATTATTTGGGCACACAGTGGTGAAATTTAGCTACCCCACCTAACGTTATCTTGCAAATATCTTAAATGTGATGGCCTGCTTACTTGTTTTCTTGAAAATGTATTTGCTTTCAAACTTCTCCCAGGTACTTAAAAATACATGTATCAGTTTTTGGGAACTTAATTCAGTATGATAAAGAGTTAGTATTTTATACTTAAAAAAAAAAAAATGAGCTAGGAGCCAGTGATATGACTCCAACCTTCTTTGTAAAGTCAGCTACTATAATTTTTAAGTCAGTATATACATTTTATTTGATGTTGACTTGCAGAATGCTTGTAGCTTTTT
>NW_012109809.1:565263-628531 GCF_000951045.1 Mandrillus leucophaeus | reverse complement strand
GGCAGTATTGATTAAAATTAAATTAAACTTAGTCAATTGTTTATTTATCTCGACTTGTTTAAGTGATTTCCCTTCTTTCAAGCAATAAGTGGTCAAAAGGCAGATAGCATGGAAGGGAAAAAGTAAGTGTCTTGTAATACTCATTCAGCATACTCAACTGCTAAGTAATGAAGATATGATATTATCATAATTACTATTTTTACTTTACAATATTTTAGAAACTTACCCCACCCACTCAATTTTTTTTTTTTTTTTGAGACAGAGTCTTGCTCTGTCACCCAGGCTGGAGTACAGTGGCACGATTCAGCTCCCTGCAACCTCGGCCTCCCAGGTTCAAGTGATTCTCCTTCCTTAACCTCCCGAGTAGCTGGGATTACAGGTGTGCACCACCATACCCAGCTAATTTTTGTACTTTTAGTAGTGATGGGGTTTCGCCATATTGGCCAGGCTGGTCTCAAACTCCTGACCTCTGGTGATCCGCCCACCTCAGCATCACAGGTTGCTGGAATTACAGGCATGAGCCACCAAGCCCGGCTGCACCCGCTCAGTTTTTGATTTAAAGCGAAATGCATTACAAACATGGAAGACGTGGTTGACCTGTGTTTGTTCCACCTCTTGTGAGCCTGTTTATACTATGACTATTCCCAGTTCATAAATCTTGGGTTAGGGAATGGTAATTCCAGCAAGTATATAGGTCTGGGGAATGTTACTTTGGAAAAATTGAGTATTACTCTTAAGGGAGTGTCTTTTGATGAGTAGTGTGGGATGGGGCAGGATGCCGACAAGATCGGAGTTTCCCTCCCATACACTCTTGTCAGCTTCCAGTTCAAGTCCACGGAGGTGGTTTCAGGGTCAAGAGAGCATCTTTATCCACATATGATTCCCAGGTTGATAATGCTCTTGCTTGAAATTAGCTTTGAGATCAAAAGATCAGAGGGTGCTTTTTCCTATAGCACTCCTGTGGTTCAAGAAGAGTATCTGAAGTACAGTACACACAGAAGTCAGGACCTCCGAGTTATCCCATGATTCTCCTCGTCACTGGGTGATCACATAGTAAAGGAAGACCCTTCCAGCTTTACGGGGGACTTGGTCAGAATCCTTGGTTAGGATTCTATGAAGAACTTGACCTAAAGATCTCCTCCAGTTTCAGAGAAGCAGTAACAGAACTGTAAAATATTCAAAGTATGTTAGTCTCTTCCTTAACATACATTTCTAAGGTGTGTGTGTGTGTGTGTGTGTGTGTATTTTAACCTTTTAATTGAGGCTGAAATTCTTGATATGGAGGGTTTGACAGTTTTTGTGAATGCTTTTACGTGTCAACTTTATGATGAAATCATTATTTGGGCACACAGTGGTGAAATTTAGCTACCCCACCTAACGTTATCTTGCAAATATCTAAAATGTGATGGCCTGCTTACTTGTTTTCTTGAAAATGTATTTGCTTTCAAACTTCTCCCAGGTACTTAAAAATACATGTATCAGTTTTTGGGAACTTAATTCAGTATGATAAAGAGTTAGTATTTTATACTTAAAAAAAAAAAAATGAGCTAGGAGCCAGTGATATGACTCCAACCTTCTTTGTAAAGTCAGCTACTATAATTTTTAAGTCAGTATATACATTTTATTTGATGTTGACTTGCAGAATGCTTGTAGCTTTTTAAAAAGATATTTTATTATGAAAAATATTAAACTACACAAAAATTTAAATATACACTAAAATAATAAAATAATAAACAAAGATCCATGTACCTATCACCCAGCTTTAACAATTATTTATATATGCTAATCTTGTTTCATTTGTAAACCTCGTTTTACCCCAAAACATGCATTGTTGTAAAGCAGATTCCAAACATCATTGTATTTCATTCATAATTTACAATGTAACTCTAAGAGTATTTTTAAGGTATATCATCATCACACTTAAAAATCACAGCATTATCATCTATTTTCCAGTCTCAAATTCTCTGATTGTCTCGTATGTCTTTTTTTAATTTTAATTTTTTTGAGACAGGATCTTGCTCTGTCACCCAGGCTGGAGTATAGTGGCACGATCTTGGCTTACTGTAGCCTTGGTCTCTTGGGTTCAAGTGATCCTCTCACCTCATCCTTCCCAGTAGCTGGGCCTGCAGGCTTGTGCCACCATGCCTGGCTAATTTTTGTGTGTTTTGTAGAGATGGGGTCTCACCATGTTGCCCAAGCTGGTCTCGAAGTCCTGGGCTCAAGTGATCTGCCTGCCTTGGCCTCCTAGAGTACTGGAATTATAGGTCTGATCTACTGCTCCCAGCATATACTTAAAAAAAAAATTACGGGATCTTGCTGCGTCACCCAGGCTGGAGTGCAGTGGCATGATCATAGCTCACTGCAGCCTTGACCTCCTGGGCTCAAGTGATCCACCTGCCTCTACCTTTGCCTCTGCCTCTGCCTCTGCCTCTGCCTCTGCCTCTGCCTCTGCCTCCTGAGTAGCTGGAACTACAGGCATGCACCATCATACCTGGCTAATTTTTTAAATTTTTGTAGAGATGGGGTCTTGCTGTGTTGGTCAGTCTGGTCTCAAACTCCAGGGCTCAAGCAATCCTCATGCCTCAGTCTCCTAAAGTGCTGGGATTATGAGCCTGAGCCACCTTGCCTAGCTTTATACATTTTAAAAAACAGATGGTTTGTTCCAAACAGGATCCAAAACCATGTCCACACATTGCATTTAATTGGTATGTCCCCTCAGTGTCTTTAATAGAGAATACTTCTTTCTTCCTCTTGTTTTTTTTTTCTTTTTTCCCTTGCCATTTGATTATTCATGAGTCTTCCGCCCACCCCCCCTCCCACCACTGGGAACTTTCTCATATTTTAGAATTAGGTAATTGCATCTCTGTTTTTTTGTTTTTGTTTTTTTAAACCATGTTATTCTCTTCCTTGTATTTTCTGTAATCAGAGACAGCATACTTTGAATTTGTGTTGAGCTGAATTTATATATATATATATATACTTCAATACTTATTGACAGCGTCTCTTCTTTAAATATTGCTAAAGCTGCTTTAACACAAATGTGAGTCTAATTGATAAAAAGCACATCTTGATGATTTATGTAAAAGAAAGGAATTTTGCAAGTGTGAGAAAACTAATGACTCAAAAGTTTACTGAGGTTGCTTCTGCTTTCTGTCCTCCTCCAACCTGTCCTCCTCACTGGCTGAAGAGAGTTATCACAGGGAACATGCAGCTAAATTACTTGCAGAGTCTAAAGAATATTTTAAAGTTCCTACAGACTAGTCTTACTCAAGGGACTAGCACAAAACTTTTTTTAAAAATCCCTATGATTGATGGCTTACCTTCCTTACTAAGAGACCTATAAGATTTCTAAGAATTCCTAATGTAAAACTATGTAGACTGATTTAAAAGTAGCCTGCTCACAGGAGATGAAGATCGTCATTTGAAATATGGTTATTGCTGTTGATTGTGATTACTTTTAGGAACCTTCGAATACCATCTGGAATTTTTTTTTTTCTTCTTTTTTGACAGAGCTCAGTCTTCAGTACAGCTAGGGATAACAGAAGGGAATGGTAGCCCGGGGTTACACTCTTTTATTGTAACAGGAAGAAGCTGGAACTTCTTTTATATTGTGCTCTACTCCTTCCATCTGCACTTAATGTTCTCATTATCCCCTATCACTCTCCACTTCCTTCTGGGCCCCTTTTCCCTCCTGTAGCATCATTTGAGTCTTTTGTTCTTTCCCTAATGGTCTTCCTTACTTCTTCTTTTAGATGTCTTTGGAATATGATAAAGTAAAAGTTCAAAAAAAAAAAAAGAAAGAAAGAAAAGAAAAAGGAAAAAGAAAGGAAAAGAAAAGCAAGAAAGCAACCGTGTAATCGGTGTCCTGAGACATCGCAGCCACATTCTGGTCCCCAGTGACCCTCACCTTTCTCTCCAGCCCTGCCACACATCACTCCCAGCACCTGGTGAATTCTGAGGCTGTGTCTTGTTGTCTGAATTCTGAAGAGTCCCCATTGGCAGTCACAAAAAGCCTTTGTGTGTTTGAGGCCACTGTAGCATGTGGACAGCATGTGTGTCTGTCTCTGTGAGTGTATGTGTACTTGTGCGTGTCTACACACATTAGGATTTACAGCTGCCTGTTGTAATAGGCTCATTCTGAAAGAATAAACAAGCCTCCTTATTTTACCATTAAAATACATTTCTTCCTGTGGAACTGCTTTTTTGGATCTTTTTGATAATTGTAAACATCCTCCTTGGAGATTATCCACCTACCTACATGTATCTAGTGGGTAATAATTATTTTGTTCAAACAGGCAGGTCTTTGAGTGACAAAGAACATGGTGCAAAGGAAGAGGAGTTGGAATCCATTTGCTTCTGTGTTTATTTGCAAAACAGAACAATAAGGGGACTATGCCTGCTAACAAACAGGCTTTTTTCTCTCTCTGCTGTAGAATATAAAATCTTGTGTGTGGTGGAAGAGTTTTAAAGGAACAGAGGTTAGAAAGCCAGGATGAGTGAGTGGGAGAAGAGGAAGTTCTAAGGAGACATATTGAGATAGTGGGAAGATCCAGGGTTATGGATGGCTGCAGAAACTGTCGGGAATGGCATTGGAAGGAGAGGATCTGGGGCTATTTGCTCAGAGGGGGGTGTTTGCAGATGGGTTTGGGGATATGTGGACAGGTGAGGCTTGTTTGCAGAGATAGAGGAGGTTGAGGATATAAGAATGAAAGGAAGTATTTGTGAAGTAGCTAGGTCTATTTGCAGAGGGGGAGTTGAGGGGACTAAAAGTTTAACTGAAGATGGTGTTTGGAGAACAGAGGATGAGGAAAATAGGCTGCTTTTTGACTTTTGAAATGAGAATATTGCTAGGAAGTGGTTGTTTCTGGTGCTTCTAATAATTAGCTCCCTCTTCCTTGTGTTTTGATGTTGGGATTAGTGGAAAAAGAGACAAGTTTTTGTGTCCATTGTTGTCCATTGTAAAGCTTGGAGTTTCAGGTTGAACTAGATTTGTTTTTCCCTTCAATCCTCTAAAAGCTTCCCCTCAGGCCCCATCTGCTGCCATTGGTGGCCACAGAAATACCCCCACAGAATTCATGTAAAGAATGGCACTGCTTCTGAAGTACTGCTCTAAGCTGATGTCTGAATTCAATTACATGTCATCAGTGCATGCTTTATTCATAACATCATCTTATTGTAAACATCAGTGCTGAAAGAGACCAGCCTGTGGACCACCAGTGTGTGGGGAGAGCTTTGAACACCAGACATCAACCACTGTCTGCCACAAAATATGGACTCCGAGTCAGGGTCTCTGTTCCATGGCTCTTGCAGGGCATGGGTGTAGACTCAAACTTTGTTATAAAGTGGAAATTTTGACCCACACCCTAATTTTTTTTTTGAAATGAGTTTTCCTGAATTTGCTTCTGTAATCTAAATCCCTCTGCATTTTCTCAACAATATGAAATGATTTACAGTTTTCTATCACTTGCTCTTGCAGTCGGTCCCTCTTCCATTAATTCCTACTATATTGATTGGATGATCCTAAGCAGTGTCTTTATATGACAGTGTGAAATGACAAGTAATATGTTGTATAATTTGGGGACTCTCTATACTCACTTGGTGTAAATTACCTAGATAATTGCATTTATATAGGCCAGACTTGAAGTCCCTCTTCTCTAACACAACACAGCACAATACAACACAACAGACATTTAAATTTGTTTCTTTGCTTTTAAAACTTGGTTCTTGGCCCGGCATGGTGGCTCATGCCTGTAATCCTAGCACTTTTGGGAGGCCAAGGCAGGTGGATTACTTGAGCCCAGGAGTTTAAAGACCAACCTGAGCAACATGGCAAAAACCCATTTCTACAAAAAGTAAAAAAAAAAATAGCCAGATGTGGTGGCTTATGCCTGTAGTCCCAGCTACTGGGGGCGCTGAAGTGGGAGAATGGCTTGAGCCTGGGAGGCGGAGGTTGCAGTGAGGCAAGATTGTGCCACTGCACTCCACCCTGGGTGACAGACCCTGTCAAACAAACAAACAAACAAAAACAAAAAACAAACAAACAAAAAAATTCAAAAAAACCTTTGTTCCTTCGGTGTGTTTTCATTATCTTGGAATTCTGATCCCTACAGTATCATAAATTCACTGTTGGTGGTTTATAGTTTGAGGGATCAGCTTCATTCTGGTGCTATCTGATATAAATGAAGCTGGAGAATTTTATTTCAAAACAGATACCAGAATTGTACCAAAGAGAAAAGAATCTCCCAAAGAACTTTTAAAAATGATTCCTAATTTGATTTTTCAGGTAATTTTATTTTCCAGGGAAAAAGTATTGTGACTTTCTGTGGGTACCTTCCAGCGATCTCTTCATGACTTCTTGGCATTTTCTAATGAGGTGATGTAGTAGGTTTCAGATGATAAAATAACAAGAGCACTGGGGGGATTTAATTAATGAATTGGAAAGTAAACACAAACATTTTGACATATATTAATTTCTTTCCTGTTTAGACTTCCCAGTGTTGTCTTTTCTCTCAGATGGGCACCAGATGCATTCGCTTCTAGCCCATTCTGTGGATACGCATGTAATAAGGCATGTAGCCATTAAGGCCTTTGGGACTGTTTTCCTTCCACAGTAACATAATGCAGGGATTGTATAGTTTCACTGAGACCTCTTTTTTGTTTACGTAAAATATACAGGAAACCCCAAACAAACATATCAGTATAGATCAAGAAGACAGGCTGTAAACTTTGGCATCTTCTTTGCCTCTTCTCTTACACATGTTAACACAGACCTTCCTTCCCCACTTCCCTCCCTCATGTTGTCACCTTGGCAATGCCTCTTGTGTGCTCTCCTTCACCTCCCACCATCCTAACTCTAACTCTGCTTTCTTCCTCTACATTCAACTGCAATCTCTGATGTGTACAATCATGTTCCTCCCACTCTCATTGCCTAGGGAATTAAAACCAAACTCTTTTCACTGTGTTCTTCATCCTCCTGCCTCTTCTCTCCTTGCCCACACCCTAATCCGCATTCAGAGTACATGATTGATGACTGGTCCGCATTTCCTAGGAGTTTCTAATGGGGTTAGGCCTGCTCACACCTAAAATGAAAAGGGCACTTTGGAAGTAGGGAAGGCAAGAGCTATCAGTAACCATTGTTGTCCCTCATGGGGTCAGAAAAGTCACCCATCGGAATTATTCTGTACCTTTTGAGTTGAATTGATTTGAAGGTTAAGAGAAATCAATTTGAAACAAATATACATGTGCATTCAGCTGTGGCAGGTAAACTAAGCCTCAGGAAAATGAATGGATTCCATATTTGTATCTGATGGTAAATCTCTAAATGCACAACCTTTTACACATCCTAAACAGGACCAATACGCTTGAACTAAAAAAAAAAAAAAAAAAAATGGGGTAACAAACACGAATAACCCTCTAAATTTTCTCTGGAATATCCTGCTATCCCAGTCATCTGTAACTTTCCTCTACAGATATGCATGGCCAAGAAGAAATGGTGCATGGCTGTTTCTAAGATGTGGTTTATTATTTGCAAATATCCTGCTTGTTGCTTCCCTAGAGTTTGTAAAGCTGATCTTTCAGCCAACACTACTTTGGAAAACTCTGCTGTTATATTTTGTTTGGCCAACCAGTCTGCTTTGGTAATCATAGTTATTGGTTTTTAGAAAAAGTGTATGATGGAGAGGGGGAGAAGTGGTGGCACTTTCTGGGGTAGTAGGGAATCTGTATTGTAGTTTAATACTCTATAGTTTCTTTAGCCCAAATAGAGAGGGGACAGAGTTTCATAATATTTTAGTCAGGTGGTTAAGTAGCATTTCCAACTACAAACAGATTCGAGTATATTAATGTATTTTATCATCTAAAAAGTAACATCGGTATCTTATACTGCTGAGTCAAAAGCCAAACCTTTGAGTATTCATTTTGACAAGAGGTATTAAACCCTTCAATTCTTTACGTTAGAGTAAATATTTAAAATGCAGTTTGGGTGTAAGTGCTTAGCTTTTTATTCTGCTTAGTGACATCTGCCCTGGCTTGCTTTCTGGGTTGCTGTGTCTGCATATTATGGGAATACTCTTAACTTAGTTCTGTTTCCCATTTTGTATGTATTTCTTTCAAAGCAAAGTCTTTCTTACTAACTGGCATTAATTCTTGCCTATTCTAAACTCTCAGAGATTTTTTTGTAGCCACACCTAAATACTGGCAGGATTACTGTCCAAGTTAAATCACTTTTAGGGGAGGCATGCTGCTTGGACCCAGGAGGGCATATCTTACATGGTGGTGGGGATGGAAAAGGATTTAGATAACCATGAGTAAGAAATACACGATTATTAAATATAGTTCATCCCAGGAGACTTACAGTCCTGGATTTTAAAAAACGGTGTTATAGAAACTAATGATTTTTCCTATATGGATTTTGCTTTAATTCTATCAGAGATAGAATGTTTGTTGGATGTACCAGTGGTCTGACCTAATAGGGGCTTGGAAGTTTGTTTACATCCTTTAACTCACAGAATTTTAGGTGTGCAAGTGGCTTTATGCTACTATTGAATAATACCTGTCAGATTCCCTTTCCTTCAGTGGGCTTCTTCGCCATTTCTTTATACTGTAACCTCCTCAAAACTACTGCTCTCACTGTATTCGCCCCGCTGCATGTTCCTTTTCCTGTCCACCAATTCTCTCCATTAAGGAATGCATAGCAATTATTTGTTCATAAGTATGTTTTTCCCTTTGGACTCTAAGCTACGTAAAGGCAGGAAATGATATCTCTTACCATATGTCTCCCAATGCCTAGCTCAGGACCTGATTTACAGTAGGCACTTAATGAAGATTAGCATCCTCATAGTAACAAAGAAGCTCCAAATCTCAGTGGCCGCAGACAATCTTGGGTTGACGAGGACCTCGTTCCATGTTGTCCTCATTCAGGCATGTGGGCTAACAAAGCCTCCGCAAGCCTGAATGGAGGCTAGTTGTCTTAGCAGGGGAGTGGGAAATGGTGAACCATGCTCTGACTCATGATGCTTCAGCTTGGAACTGGCACATTACTTTCTCTCATGTTTCATTGATCAAAGCAAGGGACGTAGCCACACCTAACCTCACAGAGACGAGGAAGAGCAACCTCGCTATGTTCCTGAAAGAAGAAGAACTGGAATATTAGTGAGTAACACTAATGCCTGCTAAGTCAATGTCTGATAAACAGTAGGCATGAATTTAATGAATGAAGTGCCTAAAACTACCCATTGAGATTTTTAATTTTTTTCCCTGTACAATAAACAGAACTACTCAAATATGGAAGTAATGTGGCTATATTCTAAAAAACAATGTTAATATTATCTTAGCTATTATTCAGCAAACATCTAGAGACTTTTTCATAACAATTCTGTTAGCTGTATTCGTATCAGGGAAGTGTTTGATTTTTTAGTTTTTCAGATGCATAGAGTGGAACAGATAAATACGTGTGATTAATGTTTTTGCCAGAGTCATTTAGAAGAGTTGGAAAAAATGTTGCAGTCTTCAGTATTTATATATTAATTAGTCTGATCAAGACTTTTTTTTTTTTTTTTTTTGAGGCGGAGTTTTGCTTATTGCCCAGGCTGGAGTGCAATGGAACAATCTCAGCTCACCACAACCTCCGCCTCCCAGATTCAGGTGATTCTCCTGCCTCAGCCTCCCGAGTAGCTGGGGTTACAGGCATGCACCACCATGTCTGGCTAATTTTTTGTATTTTTAGTAGAAATAGGGTTTCTCCATGTTGGTCATACTGGTCTCGAACTCCTGACGTTAGGTGATCTGCCTGCCCGGGCCTCCCAGAGTGCTGGGATTGTAGGCGTGAGGCACCGCGCCTGGCGAAGAAGTTCTTTAACCTTTTTTGGAAAAGTTAGTATCTGGCTTGAAAATTGGGCAAGAGCTAAGGAAAAATCAACTTAAAATGTTTAATTGGCCACAGTGGCTCACACCTATAATCTCAGCACTTTGGGAGGCCGAGGCAGACGGATCACTTGAGGTCAGGAGTTAGAGACCAGCTTGGCCAACATGGTGAAACCCTGTTTCTACTAAAAATACAAAAATTAGCCAGGCATGGTGGCACACACCTGTTATCCTAGCTACTGGGGAGGCTGAGGCAGGAGAATCACTTGAACCTGGGAGGCGGAGGATGCAGTGAGTTGAGATCTCACCATTGCACTCCAGCCTGGGCAACAGAGCGAAACTGTCTCAAAAAAATAAAAAAGAAAAAAAGAAAATGTTTAATCAGCTTTAAAATGAAGTGTTGCTACATATTCTAGTATTTTAATGGTGAGTTCTTTTTCCTGCTTGTCAAAACAGTCCAAGTATATAAAATGTAGAAAATATGAACTAGTATGAGAGAGGTAAGTTAAAAGTCATTGGTAAAACTACCATCCAAATAAAATCACTACTGATTTTTTTGGTGTGGTTTCTTCCAGTCCATTGTTATTGTTATTATTGTTGTGGAAGAATAGGCATATTGAGGAGGCAAGAGAAGATACTGGCTTGTACTAGAGAGGCCACTGTGGAAATGCTAAGAAATGATCAGATTCAGAATATGTTTTAAGGACAGTGTTGGTAGGATTTATTGATGGATAAAATGAGGAAGGGGGTGCTAGTGACAGAGGAGACCAATGTTGATTCCCAGGATTTTGGCTTGATCCCTACCTGTGTGTATGGTTGGGTGTATGTACAGTTGACTTTTGAGCAACTCAGCGGTTAAGAACACTGACAGCCTGCTAAATTGAAAATCTGCATATAACTTTTTACTCCTCCAGAACTTAACTACTGTTAGTTTACCATTGACCAGAAGCCTTACTAATAACAAAGCCAATTAACACATATTTTAATACAAAATAACACATATTTTATATGTATGATAGACTATATTCTTATAATAAAGTAATTTAGAGAAAAGGTTATTAAGATGTTCACAAGGGAGAGAAAATGTATTTTCTAAAATGCTAAAACATGGAGAAACCTTGAAAACTTTATTTGTTTTTATTATACTTTAAGTTCTGGGATACATGTGCAGAAGGTGCAGGTTTGTTACATAGGTATACACGTGCCATGGTGGTTTGCTGCAACTATCAACCCATCATCTACATTAAGCATTTCTCCTAATGCTATCCTGCCTGTAGCCCCCCACCCCTTGGGAGGCCCTGGTGTGTGGTGTTCCCCTGTCCATGTCCACGTGTTCTCATTGATCAGCTCCCACTTATGAATGAGAACATGCAGTGTTTGGTTTTCTGTTCTTGTGTTAGTTTGCTGAGAATGATGGTTTCCAGCTTCATCCATGTCCCTGCAAAGGACATGAACTCATCCTGTTTTAAGGCTGCATAGTATTCCATGGTGTATATGTGCCACATTTTCTTTATCCAGTCTATCATTGATGGGCATTTGAGTTGGTTCCAAGTCTTTGTTATTGTGAACAGTGCTGCAATAAACATATGTTTGCATGTGTCTTTATAGTAGAATGATTTGTAATCCTTGAGTATATATCCAGTAATGGGATTGCTGGGTCAAATGGTATTTCTAGTTCTAGATCCCTAAGGAATCACCACACTGTCTTCCACAATGGTTGAACTAATTTCCATTCCCACCAACAGAGTAAAAGTGTTTCCATTTCTCCACAGCCTCTCCAACATCTGTTGTTTCCTGACTTTTTAATGATTGCCTTTCTAACTGGTGTGAGATGGTATCTCATTGTGGTTTTGATTTGCATTTCTCTAATGGCCAGTGATAATGAGCTTTTTTTCATATGTTTGTTGGCTGCATGAATGTGTTCTTTTGAGAAGTGTCTGTTCGTATCCTTTGTCCACTTTCTGATAGGGTTGTTTTTTTCTTGTAAATTTGTTTAAGTTCTTTGTATATTCTGGATATTAGCTCTTTGTCAGATGGATAGATTGCACAAATTGTCTCCCATTTTGTAGGTTGCCCGTTCACTCTGATGATAGTTTCTTTTGCTGTGCAGAAGCTCTTTAGTTTAATCAGATGCCATTGGTCAATTTTGACTTTTGTTGCTATTGCTTTTAGTGTGTTTTAGTCATGAAGTCTTTGCTCATGCCTATGTCCTGAATGGTATTGCCTAGATTTTCTTCTAGGGTTTTTATAGTTTTAGGTCTTACGTTTAAGTCTTTAATCCATCTTGAGTTAATTTTTGTATGAGGTGTAAGGAAGGGATCCAGTTTCAACTTTCTGTGTAGGGCTAGCCAGTTTTCCCAACACCATTTATTAAATAGGGAATCCTTTCCCCATTGCTTGTTTTTGTCAGGTTTGTCAAAGATCAGATGGTTGTAGATGGGTGGTGTTATTTCTGAGGTCTCTGTTCTGTTCCATTGGTCTATCTGTTTTGACACTAGTACCATGCTGTTTTGGTTACTGTAGCCTTGTAGTATAGTTTAAAGTCAGATAGCATGATGTCTCCAGCTTTGTTCTTTTTGCTTAGGATTGTCTTGGCTATGTGGGCTCTTTTTTGGTTCCATAGGAAATTTAAAGTAGTTTTTTTCCAATTCTGTGGAGAAAGTCAATGATATCTTGATGGGGATAGCATTGAATCTATAAATTACTTTGGGCAGTATGGCCATTTTCACGATATTGATTATTCCTATCCATTAGCATGGAATGTTTTTCCATTTGTTTGTGTCCTCTCTTATTTCTTTGAGCAGTGATTTGTAGTTCTCCTTGAAGCGGTTCTTCACATCCCTTGTAAGTTGTATTCCTAGGTATTTTATTCTCTTTGTAGCAATTGTGAATGGGTGTTCACTCATGATTTGGCTCTCTGTTTGTCTGTTATTGGTGTATAGGAATGCCTGTGATTTTTGCACATTGATTCTGTATCCTGAGACTTTGCTAAACTTGCTTATCAGCTTAAGGAGATTTTGGGCTGAGACAATGGGGTTTTCTAAATATACAATCATGTCATCTGCAAACAGAGACAATTTGACTTCCTCTTTTCCTGATTGAATACCCTTTATTTCTTTCTGTTGCCTGATTGCTCTGGCCAGAACTTCCAATACTATGTTGAATAGGAGGGTGAGAGAAGGCATCGTTGTCTTGTGCTGGTTTTCAAAGGGAATGCTTTCAGTTTTTGCCCATTTAGTATGGTGTTGGCTGTGAGTTTGTCATAAATAGCTCTTATTATTTTGAGATACGTTCCATCAGTGCCTATTTTATTGAGAGTTTTTATCATGAAGGGCTATTGAATTTTGTCATCTATTGAGATAATCATGTGGTTTTTGTTGTTGGTTCTGTTTATGTGATGGATTATGTTTATTGATTTGCATATGTTGAACCAGCCTTGCATCCTAGGGATGAAGCTGACTTGATCGTGGTGGATAAGCTTTTTGATATGCTGCTGGATTCGGTTTGCCAGTATTTTATTGAAGATTTTCACATTGATATTCATTAGGGATATTGGCCTGAAATTTTCCTTTTTTGTTGTGTCTCTGCCAGGTTTTGGTATCAGGATGATGCTGTCCTCATCAAATGAGTTAGGGAGCATTTCCTCTTCTTCTGTTGTTTGGAATAGTTTCAGAAGGAATGGTACCAGCTCCTCTTCGTACCTCTGGTAGCATTCAGCTCTGGTTCTGGGATTTTTTTGGTTGGTAGGCTACTAATTGCTGCCTCAATTTCAGAACTGGTTATTGGTCTATTCAGGGTTCTGGTTATTGGTCTATTCAGGGTTCGATTTCTTCTTGGTTTAGTGTTGCGAGAGTGTATGTGTCCAGGAATTTATCCATTTCTTCTTGATTTTCTAGTTTATTTGCATAGAAGTTGGTACTCTACACGTTCAGAGAAACTTCTCTAGTAATGAACTATAGAAATGATACTTAAAAGTATAGTCTTATATTTACCGTTTATTAAGTGGAAGTGGATCATCATGAAGGTCTTCATCCTCTTCGTCTTCATGTTCAGTAGGCTGAGGAGGAGGAAGAGGAGGAGCTGGTCTTGATGTCTCTGGGGTGGCAGAGGCAGAAGTGGAGGAGGTAGAAGGGGAGGCGGGAGAGGCGGGCACACTTAGTGTGACTTTACGCCCTTTTGTAAAGTGTAACTTTACAAAAAGTAAACTTTTTACTTTTTTTATTTCTCTAAAAATTTTTTTTATAGGACCAATCCTTCTTCATCCGTTTGCTGTAGTTCAGTGCCTGTATCATAGAAGGGTCCATGTTGTAAAAGAAGGCAAAAGCAGTCTTGAATAATCGGAACCCTTCTGCCAGATTGTGTGATGTCAGTTTGTTTGCTGGTACTGCTTGTTCTACATCTTCTTCGTCATCTGACAGTGGTTTAGAAGCACTTTTCTATATTAAGTTGTCCTCTGTTAATTCCTCTTTTGTGGTGTATTAGCACTTGAATTTCTTCAAGACCCGTATCTTGAAACCCTTCACCCACTGCCTTTTTTTTTTTTTTTTTTTTGGCCATATCCACAGTCTTTTTGGTGATTTTCTTGGCTGTCTCTGTTGTAAATTTTGTGAAGTGATATACAATATCTGGACACAGTTTTCTCCAACAGATATGTATTATTTTGGGCTCCATGGCTTTCATGGCCTTTTCTGTAACAATGATGGTATTGTCAACAGGGTAATACTTCCAGGCTTTTATGTTTTTCTCTCTATCGGGGTTCTCTACCATAGCATTGACAGTGCTTTCCATAGGGTACCGTAATGAGCCTGAAAGGTCCTTAGGACCCCCGATCTAAAGGCAGAATTAGAGATGTGTTTGGGGGCAAGTAGACCACTTTCATGCCTTTGGTGTTGAACTAATGGAGTTCTGAGTGGCCAGAGGCATTGTCTAATGTCAAAAGAACTTTAAAAGCAGTCCCTTACTGGCAAAGTACTTCCTGACTCCAGGGACAAAGCGTCAATGGAACCAATCCGGGAAAAGAGTTCTCATTGTCCAATGAGAAGTCTGTTAGCTTGTGGTACAGCTAACAGACTAGTATTTATATTTTCCTTTTAAGGCTCAGGGTTAGCAGCTTTATAGAGGACAGTTCTGGTCATAACTATGACTGCGTATGCACAAAATGGTAGAGTAAGTCTGTCCTTGCTGCCTTAAATCCTGGTGCTCGCTTCTCTTCCTTACTAGTAAATGTCCTTTGTGGCATTTTTATTTTTTTCAGGATTGGGCAAATTTTGTCTTCATTAAAAACCTGTTCATTTAAGTGCTTAGGAGTTGATTTAAAAATATGCAAATAAATAAAAACAATGAAACCACCCTGTTCAGCCAGATATCCTTTCTCCTCAGGGAATTTATATGGTATCCAAGAACTTATCTGCTGCCTCTTGGTTGACAGAAGCTGCTTTTGCTGTTATCTTGATATTTTTTCGGCCAAACCTGTTTCTAAAATATCAAACCATCCTTTGCTGGCATTAAATTCTCCAGCTTTAGATTCCTTACCTCCTTTTGCTTTAAGTTGTCATGTAATGATTTTGCCTTTTCTTGAATATTATTAGAGTCTATAGGCATGCCTTTTTTTAAAGGAATCCTGTGCCCACTTAAAAGGTGCACTTTCACTGAGACTCAAAGTTATTTCACAAAAAGTATAAAATTTTCATACCTTCTGGCATAGCTTGCAGTGACAACTTCACAATTTTCCTTTTCTTTATTTTAATAGTGGTCCTTATGCTGGATTCATTTATTTTGAAATGGCAGGCAACTGTAGCTGCAGGCCTCAATCTCTGGTACATATCAGACAATTCAACTTTTTCTTGTAATGTCATGACTTGTCTCTGCTTCCTGAGTGCACTTCCAGCATCACTAGCGGCATTTTGTATGTGTCCCATGGTGTTATTCAGGGTTTATAGTATTAAAATAAATGTGTTAAAAATACTTGAGAACCATGAGATATAACTTAATTACTGCAATATTAAATTTACTGGAGAGATGAACTGCACATGCACAGGTGGTTAGCAGCACGTGGCGTTTTCAGTGAATACCTGCAACACTTGAGTTCACTGCAGTAGCAACAGGGGGTGTCCACTTACTGTAGTATGGTATGTACTACAGTGAATTTTATGCAACCATGATATAATATCATATTTTTATGTTTGTTTACATTTCTCTCTACTGAGAATGGCATTGTGTGTAGTCTGTGTTACTTTTCATAAGACATTTGTGTATGTTTTATGGTTGTAAATGATGAAACAGACTAGTAGCCACAAATATTTTATGCTCATCACATACCTCACTTTTCTTTTTTGTTTTTTCAGTATTTCTGGGCTATGCAGTTTGAGTTTTTTCAAATTATTGCAAATCTCCAAAAAATTTTCCAGTGTATTTATTGAAAAGTTGCGTGTAAGTGTACCCATGTAGTTCAAGCCTGTATTGTTCAAGAGTCAACTGTATAAGAAAACGGCACTCATTGTATTACATACGGAAATATACCTGTGTGTGTATAATCCATGTGTGTGGGTGTGTGTCTGTGTAAAAAAGCTGCCCTGATATGTTTTTTAAAACTAACTTAACATTTTATGAATGTACTTTTTGTGCTATAAAATGTACTTCGAAATATAATTTTAAATGATTGTATAATATGCTCTCATGATATATTATAGCTTATTTGATTTTTTCCCTATTATTTGGCATTTATGGTATTTTCCCATTCTAATAAATAACACTGTAATGTCCTCAGATTCATCTATTTCCTTGTTTTTTCAATTCCAAAATATTTAACTTGAGAGAATTGGCCGAGGCTTGCTGGAATTTCAATATGGCAAACCAACGAGAGGGGATGTTACTTCGGAATAGAGGAGTCTCAGTTTTAGTCCTCTAAGCGGGCATGGTAAGATAGGTCTCAAGCTAGGCTGGTGTTGCTTTTAAAACCGGAATTGATAGCAGTAGACACATGCTGAGAAGAGTGTTTGTCTTGGAGGCAGAAAGGGCACTGTCCCAGAGGAAATGAAAGCCTTACCAAGAGCTAGATGGCAGGACTAGATCCCAGCTGGGAGCCAAATATAATGAAGAAACTTCATTTTTTTTTAGGTACATTTAAAAAGATAAATTATGTTTGTATCTATCTGGGCAGGGCTTTGGGTTAGAGGATAAGGAACCCAAGGCAGAGTTTGTTGGGGAAGGCTGCACCTTTATGGGCAGTTGGGTACCTGGCCCATCACCAGGATTTATGCAGCCAGACTGTTTCGTGGTCTTGTGGATAAAGAAGGAGCTCTTTACTAGGCTGTCTGAATTTGCTCAGAAACTGTGTGAAGCTGAGCAACAGGGTGAAGGTCCTTAATCCATGGCTGAGAGGGAGTGAGGAAGGCTTTGATTAAAATGGAAAGCTTACATTCATTGAATTTCTCACCTCTGGGGCAACGAGAGCTAGAGGGGTGGAAGATAAAAATACTAGATATAACCTCTTCCTTAAACCTGTGGCCTAGTTACAAAGACAACCACATTATGAAACCATTACTAACCATATGTGATACTGTTTATATATAGACCAGAGATGTCATAATTAGTGTCTGATGTGCCTAAGGGTTGGAGGACAGTTTTAGTGGTTCATGAGTTCAATGACAATGTTTAAATTGTATTTTCACTTTACTGATAATCTAAGAAAAAAATTTTTAACAGGTAGAATTATAAGTCTTCCCATTTGCAGTAATAGTTTGTAATTAAAAGACATTTTCATAGGCTAAAACTTTAGTTTTTTAAGTTAACATTGTTCAAACCAGGGATCAAAACATATTTTCTTAAAAATTTTAATCGTGGAACATAGAATCCTGATCTATTCCCTGAAAGTGTGAGTAGGTCCTGATAGGATGAGCTTAGTGCATTTGGGGTACTAGAAAATTTGAAGGGTATAACAGTTTCAGGTTTTTAAATATACCATCCTGATCACGTGTCAGTAATTGGTGGAATACCCTTTTCTTTGTTATTACCTGCCTCTGATGACTAAAGGAGCTTTAAGTCTTTTTGTTGAGAAGGTAACTCCCAGAGTCCTCGTTTAAAGAACCATCTTCTAACTCTCACGTTATTGATCAGTGTCTAACGTAAACTTTTCTTTTTCTGCCCAAACGTGAATTTTGTTTCCTCAGGACTTTATTTCTGAGCAGTTAATGATTCTAGCAGAGACATCTATAGTAAAGTCCATTGCATTATGCCTTTGGGCATTAGCTAGTCACTAGGCAAGCAGATGTTCCTTGAAGGGCCAGAACATTAAGGAGAAATTGTCTTTTTTATGTCCCAGCCTAATCCTGCGCCTTTACTTGGTTAGGGATTTGTTTCACTCAAATGTCATTGCTGTCCTTTTAAGTTATTTTTCTTTTGTACATAAGATATCTCAGATCAGTGATCTTTATTCTCCTCTAATTTGCTGTATGGTTTTAACAGGTTTATTAGTAAAACTGAGTTTGTGTTTATTTGCATTAGGTCAGACCGCAAGATTATTTGTTCAGATGTAGGCCTAACAAGCGATTGTTCTTTTAAAATCTTTTTTAACGCAAAATTTTCTCTTTATTTCTTTACAGATTCCAGCAAGATTATGGAAGAGCATAGCTACATACAAAAGGAGCTAGAGTTAGAAAATGGTAGCTTAGAGGAAGACTCCGTGGTGCATTCTGTTGAGAACGATTTCCAAAACATGATGGAGAGCCTCAGCCCAAAGAAATACTCTTCCAGTCTGAGATTTAAAGCCAATGGAGACTATTCTGGCTCCTATTTAACCCTCTCACAACCTGTGCCTGCAAAGAGAAGCCCTTCTCCTTTGGGAACCAGTGTGAAAAGCAGCCCCTCCTTAGCCAAAATCCAGGGAAGCAAGCAGTTCTCTTATGATGGAACTGACAAAAATATTGCTATGAAACCTCCAACTCCTTTACTCAGCACTACATCCTCCCTCAGTGGATATCCACTTGGAAGAGCAGACTTTGATCATTATACTGGCCGGGACAGTGAAAGGGCCTTGAGGCTCTCAGAGAAGCCTCCGTATTCCAAGTATAGCTCAAGGAATAAATCGCATGACAATGTCTACTTTCTCGGAGGGCTGGAAGGTCAGAAGGCATCTGGCTCGCTCCTGGCCATGTGGAATGGAAGTTCCCTGAGTGATGCTGGCCCCCCTCCTATCAGCAGATCGGGAGCTGCAAGCATGCCTTCAAGCCCAAAGCAAGCCAGGAAAATGAGCATTCAGGACAGCCTGACGCTTCAACCCAAGTTAACTAGACACAAGGAGCTTGCATCTGAAAACATCAATTTGAGAACTAGAAAGTACTCCAGCAGCAGCCTGAGTCACATGGGAGCCTACAGCCGATCACTTCCCAGGTTGTACAAAGCCACAGAGAACCAGCTGACACCTCTCAGCTTGCCTCCAAGAAACTCTCTGGGCAATTCCAAACGAACAAAACTTGGGGAAAAGGATCTACCTCATAGCATAATAGACAATGACAATTACCTTAATTTTTCTTCTTTGAGCTCAGGGGCTTTACCCTATAAAACCTCTGCTTCTGAAGGCAATCCTTATGTAAGTTCTACCCTCAGTGTCCCTGCCAGTCCTCGAGTGGCTCGGAAGATGCTTCTGGCCTCCACCTCCTCCTGCGCCTCTGATGACTTTGATCGGGCTTCATACGTGGGGACAAACCCGAGTCATTCACTTCTTGCTGGAGAGTCAGACAGAGTGTTTGCGACCAGGAGGAACTTCTCTTGTGGATCTGTGGAATTTGATGAGGCTGATTTGGAAAGCCTCAGACAGACCTCAGGAACCCCCCAGCCTGTCCTTCGGGAACGGAAAAGCAGCATTAGCTCCATTTCAGGACGTGATGACCTGATGGATTATCACCGGCGGCAGAGGGAGGAAAGACTGAGGGAGCAGGAGATGGAGCGATTGGTAATCATCTAACAGTGATTGACCTCACTGTTTCATTAACCAGCATCTACAGGGCAGCCTTGGAGATGGACTCCAGGATATGTGGGAATATAGGATATTCATGTTCACCAGCCACAGCTGCTATCTTTCTCTTCTCTCCTGCTATATGCTGCTTCTTCCCATATCACTATTAATAGGCATGTTTGGCTATCTTGAAGGCCTCCAGGAATTAATGTTAATTTAGTTGCTCTGCGGACTTCTCACAAGTATAAATTCTTTAAAAACATAACAGAGGAGTTGCGAATTTTATGAAATTTCTGAGTCTTAACAAACTTCTCTTTAAGACTATGAGGAAATGCTGACTTGTATTATTTATATCATTAAATTTGCATGTGTATGGTTATGAGAGAAGTAGTCAGTGAAATCATGACTCACCAAGAATTAGGTAGTGAATTTGTCTTTATAGCAAGTTGTCTAGAAAGTTGGAGTTGCCTCAGTGGTGCTCAGCTTTTCTCCACACTGTTCATACACAACCTTACTATCTTTAGCTCTGATTCTTAGCACGTACAGTGACTCCAAACTACACATACAAGATCTATTGAGTTGTCTTTTTCCATTTAAAATGAATTTATACTTATTGGAAATAAGAAGACAAGAGGAAACATCCCTTGAGAGTCTCACCAATGAATGAGAACAGACAACTGCTTTTTCCCATTCTCTTTTAAGCACAGGTTTTTCTCTTTTAGAATGAACACCTGTCAGAGATTACTTTCATTCATTTTTGATTCATGATTTCCTTAACGGGAGAAGTTGCAGGATAGTGAAGCTGATTTACAACACCACTATAGGATTATCAGAAGTATTTTAGTTGCTAAAATATTCTAGAATATGATTTTTGAATCACAAAACTGGTTAATATCCTATAGGACAATAAAATTGTAACCCAGCCTTGTCCAACCTGTGGCCTGTGGGCCGCACATGGCCCACAATGGCTTTGAATGTCATCCCATACAAACTCAAACTTTCTTAAAACATGATGTTTTTTTTTTTTTTTTTTTTTTTTTTTTCTAAGTTCATCAGCTATCGTTAGTGTATTTTATGCGTGGCCCAAGACAGTTCTTCTTCTCCAGTGTGTACCAGGATTGGACACACCTGTTGTAACCTTTGGATTATAATGGACGGAAACCATTTGCATCCATCCAGTAGGAAGTATGTTTGACATTTTAGAGCAGTAATCATTTGCATCACTTACAGTTTTTGATAAGTTGATGTCTGTTCTTACAGAGTTTTCAAATATCCTAACTGACAATGGTGAATGAAAACAAATGTGCATAACCTTAGAGAATTTAGATAGTCTTTAGGTGGGTCAGTTATACAGTACTCAGTATGACATTCCTCTTTATTATCATAAATAATCTCTGCAGACTGTTCTTGGTCACAAAATGGCATTGTGTTTGGGCTTGCTTCACTGACAAATTCAGAAGATGTTTTAATTAACATACAAAAGTCTTGTTTATGGACAGCAAATATAATGCTATACCTTGCAAAGCAACTGTTATTTGTAAAGCCAGAATATTAACTTCTATCCGATAACTTAACAAGGAATCTGGGAGAGCATTTTTAATGGCTTCCATTACTCTGGACGTCTTCCTTAAATGCTTCTATTTGCTCTTCTATTCCAAGGATAAGCAACCAAACTCAAGAAATTCATCTCTGCTAGCTTTCATGTTCAGCATCTCTAAGTGTTGGTGAATTTCTCTTTCCTCCAGATTTTCCAAATCTGGTATGATTCTTGGCAATCCAGGAAGTGACCTTCTGTACTGCCTGTAAGGTTGGGCCCGTTAAGTCATAAACAGTTTTGACTTCTTGGGAGAGCTTTGTGGATATTGCTGTAAATATGAAGTTATATATATTTTTTCTTTAATAGTGGACTTATCGTATCTGTTGAAATGAGGTTTATTTTTAAATTTGACACTCTAGGCTTGATCTTGGTTGCATAGTCTATTTGTTTGACTACATTGTGGTAAAAGGGATGACAGATTCTTATCAAGCCTATGCAAATTATGATATTGCCATTAAAAAGTAAAGTGACTCAGATTACTTCCTGAATTCTCAGAGATCAGTGAGAACAATTTACCATTAAAATAATATTTCATTTAGTTTGCAAAATCAGAGTTAGCTGAATAGAGGATTAGAGATAGAGCAGTATGAATGCCAAAGCGTTTTCCCCCTGAAAAAATAGAACATTAAAAATAATACTAGTAATATTCCAAAACACATATCCACGTTTAGAAATTCAATTTTTATTATCAACTCAATCACTTCTATGTAATTAATTCTTATTCCTCTGTTTCTTGGGCTCTTAATTTGGTTTCATGAAGTCATCTATTTCTGGACTAAAAAGTCCTGAAAATCTGATTTGGGTGCCTAGTACTGTCTAATTTTCTCTATGCAATTCTTTGAAATATTAAAGAGTTAAGAATACCTGGTAAAGTTCTGTCCACAAGGTTCTAAAACTGTCTTTTCTTCATTAACGAGATATTATATTTTGTAGGCAAGCTTACGGGGAAAGTAGAGAATACTTGGTGAATGTAAGAGTTAAGTGGCTATGGTTAATTTATGGTTAATTTAACAAACAATAACAGCATGAAGGAGAGTTAAAACCCTTTAAATCAATTTTTTAGAACATATTACAGAGAGTGAGGGCACTGACATATATTCAGGGCCTTTCTGTAAAGTACCCAATCTTTGAACATTACCTATAATATTCAAAATAATATTTTACCTGTATAAAATTATCTTAAGGGCAGGCAACTTCCTCATTTGATTTGAGAAATTTTTAGGGGCACAGTGAACAAACCTGATTATTTCTAGCCTCTTTCCTTTTGTAAAATTAAAAAGCAATTCTTTGTGATTGCCGAGAGGTTCTCTGGGAAAACGTAAAAGTGGTTCAGGAATAGATATCTTGGAAATTTTTTTTTTTTCTGTATTTAGGGTCTGCCTGATCTTGAAGGCAAAATGAGAGGTTTTGTCACTTGAGTCATAAAGAATTGTGTATACCTGAGAGTAGTGAATGTTTGTGGTTTGGCTGTTTAATCAAATGGCAATGGATTATTTTATGATGAGCAAGAAGCCTCAAATCATTCAAAAATGAAGAAAACTCTTTTTGTTTTTTTAAATATGCAAGAATACGTTCCAATCAGCGCAAAGCTCAGGAAAACTCTTGTAAGATACTAATCTCTGTTCTTTGGGCAGATTATGTAGAATAACCTTTTACTGCCTTTTACAAGCATAGACTGATTTCTCCAAGTTCAGTCTGTCATTTCAATAGCAATAACTGCATTTTAGTTTTACATTAACAGGGTGCTTGTCATATATTACATTTTTAGTGCATTACATTAAACATACTTTATGAATAATTGCATCAAAATCATGCAAACTTTGCCAAATTCTTAAAATTTTGTTACTTCTTTATAGCCTTTTTATTTGCAAGCATTATAAACCAGTTAAATCTAACTCCCCTTTTGCAGAGCTGCAATTTTCTGTTTCCATCAACTTCTGCTCTTCATTGTGCTCTTCCACATTCTGGAACAACCAGACACACATCAAAAATACTTAAAGGTATTAGAAATTATGTTCAAGCTAACACATCACAGGACATAATTACGGAAAATGTGAAAAGGTTGGTCACAGTTATAATTCAGTTTAGGTGAGCACAAAGTTTATATTTTTCTTAATATTATGGAAGTAATCTTAGCTTATGTTTTTGGCAGACTAATAAAAGGCAGTTTAAAAGTTCAGGTAAACTAATCTCTTCATCATAAAACATTCAAGTTTTTTTTAAAAAATGAGATTATACTTGTATTATACTATACATTGATGAAACAAGGAAAAGATGTATAGCTGTTTTGTTGTTGTTGTTTTTAAAATGTATTTTCTTTCTTAAAAGTTATATTTGCCCATGACACAGCCCCAGGAGATTCTGAGAACATGTGTCCCTAAAGGTGTTTTTAAAACCAAATTATCAAATCAGGTCTTTTTTTTTTTTTTTTAAGAGAGCACAGTTAGACTGGGTGAGGTGGCTTATACTTGTAATCCCAGTACTTTGGGAGGCCAAGGTGGGAGGATCACTTGAGCCCAGGAATTTGAGACCAGCCCAGGCAACATGGCAAAACCCTGTCTCTACAAAAAATACAAAAATTAGCTGGGTGTGGTGGTGCACACCTGTAGTCCCAGCTACTTGGGAGGCTGAGGTGGGAGTATTGATTAAGCTCAGGAGATTGAGGCTGCAGTGAGCCATGTTCATGCCACTGAACTCCAGCCCGGGTGGCAGAGTGAGACCCCATTATTTAAAAAAGCCATTTAAAGCATTAGAATTTAACAAAATTTACTTCAAGAAAATAAATTCTTGAAATTCTGGGAATTTTAGATTTCTCCAACTACTTGTTAGTCTCTGTAAACCAATCAGAACAGTAGGCCTCCTCTATTTAATTTATTATTATCCTTGGGAGATAGAAAAATACTTCACCTACACAGAGTATTTCCCCCTCCCCCCGCCTCCAGGTAGAGAGACAGATGAAAGGTTTATGGCATAAGTCCTACAGCTCCAATTACAGATCAAAAGTGAACACTGGAACACAAAATCTCACTGGAACACAGATCTCAAAAGACTGCTTTTCCATCAGGCACTAAATATATTCCTGATCTGAGTACACAAATAGAAAAACAAACAAATTATAAACAACAACAACAAACAAATAATCTGTCATCTCTCACCTGACCAAGGCTGGATTCCAGTTCTACCTGACAACTCTCCACGTGGTCAGATCATGAAACCAGATTCCTAGTCATGGTTGCCACCAGTGGAAATAGCTATCAGTTGTATGCAAACCAGAATCCCAGGCCAAGGATTAGAAACAAAAACTGTAGCACAGATTCAGTAAAACAAAAACTGCAGAGAATAGTGAGTCAGTGAAGCTGATGTTCTACTGCCATTTGTGATTTACCTCAGAAGCCAAGAAAAGATATGTCTAGGCATCCAGCCCATGAGATATACTTCATGGGCAGTGCAATTTAATTGACTGGATAGAGTGAGTCACTTGTGCATTTTATTAGGACCTCCAAATTGTCAAAGCATAATTTTCAAAAAGTAAATGCAACTCTTATATAAATGAAGAACGAATAGATGCCAAAGATTTCTTTAACTCATTAATGAAGAAACCAGGTGGGGTAAAGCTGGTTCACTAAGCATAATATCTGTAATATTTTTAGCTCAGCTGTGATTATACTAGTGTTCCACCTGGATTTTTTTTTAATGTGTTCAATCTTTATTTGAAAACGCAAGGTAGTTTCATTGAGTACTAAAGATTGAACTATAATTATGCACCTCCGAGGACCTATTAATGAGGTAAACAATCTACTTTGAGTCTGTATTAAATAACTTCCAGCTGCTGTGCTATTTGAGATGTTTAGTTTGTTCTTTTTTTAAAAAAATAATTTTTCTTTCTTTTTTGTTTTTGCTCTCAGCTACCAATTCATGCTTTGGTCATTTTTGCCAGCCATTTCGTTTTTTATGATCTTAGAAACCAGTTATCAAGTCTTGATTTGAAGTGTTCTGAACTAAGAGTGACTAAGTACAAGTGAGGTCTCAAGGAGGTCCCCAGTACATGAAGTGTGTGCATTTCAGTTCATAGACCTTGTGACATCCATTTGGACTGGTTGGTGGGTCATTTTAACTTCCTCTGAGCTATGTTTCAAGTAGAGGACATTAATGGATAAGGTGTTGCTAGAGAGCTGGGATGCTGATTCTTTGACAAGTTAGATGTTCTAGATCAGGGGTCCCCATCCCCCGGGCCATGGGCCTTAGACCAGTAGCGGTTTGTGGCCTGTTAGGAATGGGGCTGCACAGCAGGAGGTGAGTGGTAAGCCAGCAAAGGTTCATTAGTATTTCCAGCCACTCCCCGTCACTCATGTTACTGCCTGAGCTCCAACTCCTGTTAGATCAGTGGTGGCATTTGATTTTCAAAAGAGCGTGAACACTGTTGTGAACTGAACATGTGAGGGATCTAGGTTGTGCGCTCCTTATGAGAGTCTAATGCCTGATGATCTGTCACTGTCCCCCATCACCCCTAGATGGGGCCGACTAGTTGCAGGTAAACAAGTTCAGGGCTCCCACTGATTCTATATTATGATGAGTTATATAATTACTGCATTACACATTACACTGTAATAATAATAGAAATAAAGTGCCCAATAAATGTAATGTGCTTGAATCATCCCAAAACCATCCCTCCCCCATGTCCCTGGAAAAATTGTCTTCCATGAGACCAATCCTGTTGCCAAAAATTTGGGGGACTGCTGTTTTAGAGGTTAGAAAAATCATTATAAAGTAGGGTATTCTTGTATTCATCCTGTTTGACACCTGCCTTCCTCCAAGTAGTCCAGAGGTAGTGATGGCTGTCTAGAGCTTTTTATGGTCCAAGGCAGTGAAAGTCATTTTAAGAAGAAAAGGGGAAAATAAAAAAATGAAAGCAAACCCTGATGCTTTTAAGAGTATTCATTTGGTTACGTTGCCAAAAGCACCTGTGTTCTTTTGTGGAGAACCAGTGGATTCCCACGAATTGCATTGTAGCCATCCAATATTTTCTTTCTGGCTGGTAGTGGTCATCTGTAGTGCCTTGATAAATAGCATTGTCGCCATTTAGAACTATGCAGGGCCACGTTGATACTTATTTCTCAAACGTGGTGTAATGTGATGCCAGCTCTCATGAAGCATCATGGAGTAAGGTTTTCTGATTTCTTACATACATATGAATTTTTTACATTGCATATGGATTCCTTGAAAATAAGGTTGGCTTTCTTTTAAGGCACATATTAATGTTTCTGTGGTAGTTATGTGAATAGGTGAAATGTCTGGGTCAGCAATTCCTACCATTGAAGGTGTTTTGTCCTTATAACTCCTATGAGAGCACTTTATAACTAAATAATTTTAATAAGTAAGAGGCTGGGACCCTACCTATCTTGCTCACCACTATAGATGCACCTCCTAGCCAGATGACTAGAGCATAGGAAGCATTCTTTACATGTTTTTAAAAAGAGTAATTGAATGTTTTTGATACCCATTCTTGACATTCATTCTGGGTTTCCTTAATCTGTGACTGTAGGTTGCATCCCTGGTTCCCAGATGATAGGCATTTAGTTCTAGGTAACAGTGAAGCTCTATGCAAAAAATGAAGATACCTCAGTATAAATACATTCTTTTTTACTTCCAGAAAGGAGCAATTCTTTTCCAAATTTCAATTAAAAATAAAAAGATGAAAGAGTTATTTTTCTTTACTTTGAAAATTTTCTAGCATTCTTTGTAAGAATTGTTGCTCTCCAAGGTCATACAAAAACCAAGGCTTCAGGTCCAAGAGTCTTGCTTGTGTACCGTTGAGCAGATCATAGATCTAATATTTCTAAAATTAAGTAAAAGACTAATTGAGCATATTTGTTTAAGGACTTTTGGTATTTTATAAAATAAATTTATATGTTCTCTAATCTCTGAAAGGTAGTCAGATGCAGACCCTATTTTAAAGGCCAGAAAACAAACGGGTTGGTATTATTTAATGTTGTAATCAGGAAAAATTGTTTAGGAACCCAAGACTAGTGAGCGTGGTCAGGTCAAAGTGACTCCACATGTAGATTTTTGCTTCTCTATTTGCTGCTTGCTGTCTCTATTTCCTGGTGACTCCTGACCCCCCAAAACAAGTTGGGCATTCAGACCTTTTTGGCTATGTTGAGCCATATTATAAGTTTGACAGTATTTTTTGTTTGGATAGCAGAATGGACAATGTTAAGAGCATGCTTATTGTTGTTTAGTCATAGCATTAATCTTTTTTTTTTTTTTAGAAGAATGTCTTTGAAATGTGAAGACAAGTTTAAGTACTGAAAACTGTTTCGTCCTCCAGTCTGACTTGAATCTCCTTCCTGATGTGGCCCTTCCGTTTGCTACATCCTGAGTATAATTTTAATTTATTTTAAAAAAAAAATGGCTGCACTAGCTGGAAGAAGCCAGCTAAATTGCAAACGGGGTGAGAGGTTTGTTTACCAACCGAATAAACTTAGTGACTCAAGACTTTCGAAAGGATCTTGAGAAACAATGGCTTTCTTCCTATACTCTGAGCTAGAATGGCCACTGGCAGGTACATAAGTTGATTTAATCTTCAGATTCAGCCTAAGCCTTAAGCTGAATTTTTGCAGTAGTCTGTTCTTGAGAGCAAATCCTCTGTTCTTAGAGTGGCAGTACAAGCTATTGCCTCTTGATGGTGCCATGCATTAAAAAATTATTCTTAGAATTTGAGAGATGTATGTTCCGACTCTTCACATAGTTCAGCTTCCTCAGGCTAAATGCTGAAATACAAAAAGCAACTTGGACTAAAAAGAGGCTCTGTATGCCCCTATGTCAGTTATAGAAGAAGTCTCATTGTTTTTTAAAATCATAAATATATGAACACTTGTTTCTAAATAAGAAATAAAGCTCATAAATAAAATTTGTAGAAAAAAATACAGACTAAATGAAAACTGAAAATATATCAAGACCAACAAATATATAGGAGTGGAGGCTGGGCATGGTGGCTTACGCCTGTAATCCCAGCACTTTGGAAGGCCGAGGCAGGTGGATCACCTGCGGTCAGGAGTTCGAGACCACCCTGACCAACATGGTGAAACCTCATCTCTACTAAAAAAATACAAAATTAGCTGGACATGGTGGCACATGCCTGTAATGCCAGCTATTTCGGAGGCTGAGGCAGGAGAATTGCTTGAACCCGTGAGGTGAGCTGAGATCGAGCCATTACATTCCAGCCTGGGCAAGGAAGTGAAATTCTGTCAAAAAAAAAAATAAAATACATACATATATATGTGTGTGTATATATATATGTGTGTGTGTGTGTGTTTGGAGATACATGAAGTGAAAGAGGACTATTGATTGTTTCTGGTAAAAGTGGTCCCCATATTTGTTGTCAAATTACTTTATATTTATTTATTATTTTTTTGAGCAGAGTGTTGTCCAGGCTGGAGTGCAGTGGCATGATCTCGGCTCAGCCTGCTGAGTCGTTGGGATTATAGGTGCATGCCACCATGCCCGAGTAATTTTTGTATTTTTAGTAGACACAGGGTTTTGCCATGTTGGCCAGGCTGTTCTCGAACTCCTGGCCTCAAGTTATTTGCTCCCATCAGCCTCTGAAAGTATTGGGATTACAGGTGTGAGCCACCATGCCTGGCCTAGTATATCTAAAGCTAAAAGTTGACCATTTATTGAGCTACCATTTTAAAAATTTATCATCAGCTAATAGGTTTAGTGATTGTGCTGGCTAATTCTTTCTTTCTTTTTTTTTTTTTCCTGAGATGGAGTCTCCCTCTGTTGCCTAGGCTAGAGTGCAGTGGCGCGATCTCAGCTTACTGCAACCTCCACCTCCTGGGTTCAAACAATTCTACTGCCTCAGCCTCCCAAGTAGCTGGGATTACAGGTGCCCACCACCATGCCTGGCTAATTTTTGTATTTTCAGTAGAGATGGGGTTTCACCATATGGGCCAGGCTAGTCTGGAACTCCTGACCTCAGGTGATCTGCCCGCCTTGGCCGCCCAAAGTGCTAGGATTACAGGCGTGAACCACTGTGTCCAGGCTGCACTGGCTAGTTCTTATAATGTGAATTTCTCTTCCCCAGCTTGAGAAAAGATTATGGGAATATTTGCTGTAGAGAATATTTTTAAAGTTGGAGATTGATTTTTCAAAAAAAAAAAAAAAAAATCCAAAACAAGCATTACAAGGGTAACACATCCAGCACTTTTTCTTTTGTTTCAGCCATCTCAATGTGCCAGTTAAGAAGGTGTTTATTAGAAGTCACTTAAACAAAATAATCTCTTTATGTTGAATAATTGGAGATTCACATGCAATCATAAGACATAATTCAGAGGAATCCCGTGTATCCTTTACCCAGTTTCCTCCAATGGTAACATCTTGCCAAACTATAGGACAATATCAGAGCTAGGATATTGACATTGATACAGTGAAGATACAGAACAGTTCTAACACCACAGTGGTCTCTCATGTTGGCCTTTTATAGCTGCACCAGCTTCCCTTCTCCTTAACCCCTGATAACCACTGATTTCTTTTCCATTTCTATAATTTTATCATTTCAGAATATAACCATATAGCATGTAACCTGTGGGTTTGGCTTTTTTCACTCAGCAGAGTTCTGTGGAAATTGGGCTGGTTGTTGCGGTCACTGGTTAATCAGGTTTAAGACTAGCATACTTGAGGCAAAGAAAAATCCCAGAGACACACTTCTGTGTGTTTCCTTGGGTCCCCAGTCTGCCTTCTTTCCACCTTTCAGAGTCTTCTTCTGTTTTTCCCTCCATATAACGTACAGGGTTCTGAGTTATACTTAGTGGGAGAAACAGGGAAAAGTATGTCTAATTCATCTTCCCTGAAGCCAAGTCAGTGAGATTAGTTTCCTAAAGTTGCAAATAGCCAAAAGCTTTGCTCTGGTGAAGTCTAATGACTGCAGGTTGAAAATTTTTGGTTTGGATAAATTGATATTTCTTATTCCAGATTGCTAAGACCATATCCCAGCTCTGGGATTGTAATTTGGATTTTGAGGAAAGACAGAATTTTAAGAAAATGCTGAGTAGAATTAAAAGGAACAAATTTCTCGTATGGTGATTATTCTTTCATTCTGATTATAGAATAACAAAGCTAAAGCTATGAAAGGTCATCTTTTCCATCAGATCACGAAGACCAAGGCCTAAATCATCTTAGGCAGAGATTTCAATTTACAAGTTGTCTTGGGAGAAAGGAAAATATTCATGCATACCTCTGAGATATTGTGGGTTTGGTTCCAGACCACCGCAATAAGGCAAACATCATCATAAAGCAAGCGATGCAAATTTTTTGGTTTCCCAGTGCATATTAAAGTTATGTTTACACTATACTGTAATCTATGAAGTATGCAACAGCATTATGTATAAAAATGTACATACCTTAATTTAAAAATACTTTATTCCTTAAAAAAATACTAACAATTATCCGAGCCATCAGTGAGTTGTAATCTTTTTGCTGGTGGAGCGTCTTGCCTTGATGTTGATGGCTGCTGACTGAACAAGCTGGCGATTGTTGAAGGTTGGAGTGGCTGTGGCAATTTTTTTTTTTTTTTTTTTTTTTTTTTTTTTTTTTTTTTGTGAATCTCACTTTGTCTCCCAGGCTGGAGTGCAGTGGCCCGATGTTGGCTGACTGCTGCACCTCTGCCTCCTGACTTCAAGTGATTCTCTTGCCTTAGCCTCCCTAGTAGCTGGGACTACAGGCACCCGCCACCACATCCAGCTAATTTTTTATAATTTTAGTAGAGATGCAGTTTCACCATGTTGGCCAGGCTGGTCTCAAACTCCTGACCTCAAGTGACCCACCCACTTCAGCCTCCCGAAGTGTTGGGAATACAGGTGTGAGCCACCGCGCCCAGCCGGCGATTTTTAAAAATAAGATAGCAATGAAGTTTGCCACATCGATTCAACTCTTCCTTTCACAAAAGATTTATCTGCAACATGCAGTGCTATTTGGTTGTGCCTTACTCACAGTATAACTTTTTTCAGAATTGGAATCAGTCCTCTCAAACCCTGCCACTGCTTTATCAAGTAAGCTCATATAATATTCTAAATCCTTTGTTGTCATTTCAAAAATGTTAACAGCACCTTTACCAGGAGTAGATTCCATCTCAAGAAACCATTTTCTTGGCTCACCCATAAGAGCAATTCCTCATCAGTTCAAGTTTTATCACGAGATTTCAGCAATTCATTCACATCTTCAGGTTCTAAGTTTAATTATAGTTCTCTTGCTGTATCTACCACATCTGCAGTTACTTCTTCCACTTAAGTCTTAAACCCCTCAAAGTCTTCCATAAGGACTGGAATCAACTTCTTCCAAACTCTTGTTCATGTTGATAAAAATACCAATACCTCCTCTTCTGAAAATGGCATCTAAAACGGTGAATTCTTTCCAGATGGTTTTTTGATTAGCTTTGCTCATGTCTGTCAGAGGAATCACTACCTATGGCAACTATAGTCTTACAGAGTAGAGTGTATGTTTAAAATAAAAAGATTTGAATGCCAAAATTACCCCATGGGATGTAGAATGGATATTGTGTTATCAGGCATGAAAACAACATTTATTTCCTTGTGCATTTTTATCAGAGCTCTTGGGTGACTAGGTGTGTTGTCAGGGAGCAGTAATATTTATTCATATATTTTAAGTTCTTGGATACATATGTATAATGTGCAGGATTATTACATAGATAAACATATGCCATGGTGGTTTGCTGCACCTATCAACCCATCACCTAGGTATTAAGCCTGGCACGCATTTAGATATTTTTCCCGATGCTCTCCCCCACTTCCCCTGAGCAGTAATATTTTTAAAGGATTTTTTTTTTCCCCTTGAGCAGTAGATCTCAACAGTGGGCTTGAAATATTCAGTAAACCATGGTATAAACAGATGTGGGATCATCTAGGCTTTGTTGTTCCACTTACAGAGCACAGGCAAAGTAGATTTAGCATAATTCTTAAGGGCCTTGGTATTTTTGGAATGGTCAGTGAACATTGGTTTCAACTTAAAATCAGCACTGACTGATTTTAAAACAGAGTCAACCTATCCTTTGAAACTTTGAAGCCAGGCGTTGACTTCTCTCTAGCTATGAAAGTCCTAGATGGCATCTTCTTCCAATATAAAGCTGTTTTGTCTACATTGTTTGTTTGTTGTTTGTTTATTGATTGATTAATTGTGGCCCGGGCTGGTCTTGAGCTCCTGGCCTCAAGTGATCCTCCCACCTAGGCCTCCCAAAGTGCTGGGATTACAGGAGTGAGCCACTGGCCCAGCTGAAAACCTGTTGTTTCTTATAGCCACCTTCATCAGTTATCTGAGATCTTCCCAATTGACTTGCTGCAGCTTCTACTTCAGCACATTCTGTTTCACCTTGCACTTTTATGTTATAGAGACAATATCTTTCCTTAAACCTCATGACCCAGCCTCTGCTAGTTACAGATTTTTCTTCTGCAGCTTCTTCACCTCATTTAAGCTTCACAGAATTGAAGAGAGTTAGGGCCTTGCTCTGGATTAGGTTGTGGCTTAAGGAAGTGTTTGATCTATTTTGACCACTAAAACTTTCTTCACATCAGCAATAAGGCTGTTTCACTTTCTTGTTATTTGTGTGTTCACTAAAGAATCACCTTTAATTTCCTTCAAGAACTCTTTTGCGTTTACAACTTGGGTAATTGGTACAAGAGAGCTCACTTTTGGCCTGTCTCATTTTTGGCATGCCTTCCTTTCAAAGCTTAATCGTTTCTAGCTTTTGCTTTAAAGTGTGACACTTAGAAGCTATTGTAGGGTTATTAACTGGCCTAATTTCAATATTGTGTCTTAGGAAATAGGAGGCCTGAAGAGAGGGAGAGAGACAAGGAAATGGCCTGTTGGTGGAGTAGTTAGAACATGTACAACATTTATTAATTAAGTTTGCTGTCTTATATGGGCATGGTTTGTGGCGTCCAAAATGATTACAATAGTAATGTCAAAGATACTGATCAGATCATCATAACAGATATGATAATAATGAAAAAGTTTTAAATATTGTAAGAATTACCAGAATGTGACGCAGAGACATGAAGTGAGCACATACTGTTGGAAAAATGTGCTAATAGACTTGCTTGCTGCAGGGTTTCCACAAATCACTTTGTAAAAAATGCACTATCTGCAGAGTGCAATAAAGCAAAATGTAGTAAAATAAGATATGCCTGTAGTTACTTTCTTAACATTATTCTCAGATTTAGAAAGAAGACATGCCATTGTTTGTTTTGCTTTTTTTTCTTTTTTATAGAGATGGAGTCTCACTATGTTGATGAGGCTGGCTTCAAGTGATCCTCCTGCCTCAGCCTCCTGATGTGTTGGAATCACAGGCGTGAGACACTGTGCCCAGCCCTCTTTTGCATTTCTCTACATAAAACTTTGTGACATGCTTTTAAAATTTTAACACAGGCCGGGCACGGTGGCTCACGCCTGTCATCCCAGCACTTTAGGAGGCCGAGGCGGGTGAATCACAAGGTCAGGAGATCAAGACCATCCTGGCTAACATGGTGAAACCCCATCTCTACTAAAAATACAAAAAATTAGCCGGACATAGTGGCACATGCCTGTGGTCCCAGCTACTCAGGAGGCTGAGGCAGGAAAATCACTTGAACCCGGGTGGCGGAGGTTGCAGTGAGCCAAGATCACACCACTGCACTCCAGCCTGGGTGACAGAGTGAGACACCGTCTCAAAATAAAACAAAAAAATTAACACATAATATATTTATGCAATATGTCTCAAAAATAATTGTATTATAGTACTTTCAGTTGATATGTTATAGTCTACTGTCCTTTTTTTACGCGTAGACTTTCCTAGTTCTTTACCCCACTGGTTTCTTTATGCATTAAAAAAATCTTATTTTTTTTAAAGGATAGGATATGTTTTCAAACATGGGGATTTAAAGGTCTTTATACCTCTCATATACTTATTTTGATTGAACTAAAGTATTTTAATGAATTGTGTCTTATAGGCTGTAGTCTTTCAGAAGAAGCAAACAAGATCTATTGGAACTTGATCAAGCTAAAGTGAAAATGTAAAGAGATGACAGTATGATTAAATTTTGTTGCATTTTCTTTTTTTCTTTTTCTTTTTTTTTTTTTTTTGAGACAGAATCTAACTCTGTCACCCAGGCTGGAGTGCAGTGGCCAGATCTCAGCTCAGTGCAAGCTCGGCCTCCCGGGTTCACGCCATTCTCCTGCCTCAGCCTCCCGAGTAGCTGGGACTACAGGCGTCCGCCACCTCGCCCGGCTAGTTTTTGTATTTTTTAGTAGAGACGGGGTTTCACCGTGTTAGCCAGGATGGTCTCGATCTCCTGACCTCGTGATCCGCCTGTCTCGGCCTCCCAAAGTGCTGGGATTATAGGCTTGAGCCACCGCGCCCGGCCACTGTTGTGTTTTCTTTAATGGTATAGAGCAGTAGCATAATCTCTTTAACAGAATGGGCCCAGGCACTGTGCAGACTTCCTTCTGGAACACTGTCTATGTAAAAGAAACATCTGGCATGTTTTTCATAGATGCTGTATGGAAATTATGATAATACTGATCGCATGAATTTCTTTGACTTATGGCCAGTGTTTTTCAGTCAGTAGGGAGAAATACACTTTTTTCTCCTTGAATGTGTTAGAGTCATTCATAATGGGCATTTTCTTTAAAATGATATATTTTTGTCTTTTAAGAATAGTTCACCTCCAACCTTAATATTTTTTAAAAGTAAAACATTTCATAGCCCACCCATCTGCTGGTTTATTTTAAGTAGAAAAACAGTGCAAAAAATCATCAGGAAAAGGTCTAAAATATAGAGGATCCTAGATAAATGGTAATTGTGGTCAGAGATTTACTTGCATCTGCCTAACAAAACGCAGAGGTGGAAAAAACAAGTCAGAAAAACGTCATTGGCCAAAAAGTTAATAGGATTAATTAAATCAAGTTATATTACTTCAGAATGTGTTTAATATAAATGAAAATCAAAATAGGCTGGGCATGGTAGCTCATTCCTGTAAATGCCAGCACTGTGGGAGGCCAAGGTGAGAGGATCACTTGAGCCCAGGAGATTGAGGCTACAGTGAACCATGATCACATTATTGCACTCTAGCCTAGGTGACAGTGCCAGACCCTGTCTCAAAAAGGAAGAAAATAAAAATAAATAAACCTGACTTTTAGCATATGTTAGTAATTAAATATATACTTACTTTATATTTATGTCTGTTTTTAAAGTACAAATAAGATAGGCATATAGCCAGAAATAGTAGTAGAGGCAAGTGGATTTGAGGGAAATGTTGACACAGGTGAGTAGCACTGAATATTTATTCAATTTTTTTTAAGCAGGGTCTCCCTCTGTCACCCAAGCTGGAGTGCAGTGGTGTGGTCACAGTTCAGTGCAACCTCCGCCCCCCCAGCTCAAGTGGTCCTTCTGCCTTGGCCTCCTGAGTAGCTGGGACTACAGGCATGAGCCACCATGCCCAGCTAATTTTTGTATTTTCTGTAGAGATGGTGTTTCACCATGTTGCCTAGGCTAGTCTGTAACTCCTGGCCTCACATGATCCCCCACCTTGGCCTCCCAAAGTGCTGGGATTATAGGTGTGAGCCACCAGTCCTGGCCATTTATTCAATTTTTATTTTATTTATTTTTAAATTGGAAAGCTACCAAACCACAATAGGTTTAGAGAGACTTCTGAGTAATCATAATTTTTATTTGTATTTTTTTGTGTGTGATAGTAATTTTTAAAAACGCAGGTGAGGAATTGGTTCATGAGATAAGAATAAAAGAACTAAATTTCTTCTTCTAAGTATGAGTAAGGCAGAATATGAGAAAGTTCCTCAGGTATTTGAATGATGCGGGCCCTCAGTAAGGTGGGGACACCCATGTCTCTGAAGTTTAAGGTGGAGCCAGGGGCAATGTGAATAGAAGCCTGGGTTTTATGTCAAGGGTGAAATATGTGTCCTTAATAAGACAGTGGATTCTTTGGAGGGTAGTTCTTTCTAGAAGCTACTCGACTGGACTTAGTATGCTGGAGGGAATATATGTTGCTCTGTAGTGGTGAGCGTGGGAGGACCAAATGACAAGATGCCTTTTTCCCCAGGTTACTATGGCAACTGGGCAGAGCTCTGTTGCCAGGGGCAGAGGCAGGTGGACCACAGGGCAGGGAGTTGGTGGCCCTGAGGGAATTCTCTGTCCGTCTAGATAGCCAAAGAAACCCCACAGATTTTTCAGGGAGACATTTGGCTGCATAACAACATATTTTTCCTGTATTTCCTTTCCCTGAAAATAATTGAGTTTAGTTTTTAGGTGTGCTTGTTAATCAGTATTAGAGATGGTCCCTCGGGGTCTACAAGATAATTATCTAGTTCACTTCACGCTTTTAACAGAAACCATCCTAACCATGACTGACAAACAGCGAGCACCTACTTCAAGACTGGCACCGCCTTTAGACTTGAAAGCACATAGTGCATCACATGTTCTCACACACAGTTCCTTACTGAATTCTTTCAGGATCCCAAGGGGAGGTCCTAATCTTCTCATCTCTGTTTTATAGACCATTGTAATTGAGGCTTGAAAGGTTGTACTTGATTAAAAAAAATCATAACTGTGTTATAGGTCTGGTAAATGTCAGAACTTCAAATCCAACTCTGTATTCTTTCTACTTAAGCTGATATACAGATTCTGCTCTTAAAGTCCAGCTGGACACAGTGGCCCACACCTGTAATCCCAGCACTTTGGGAGGCCGAGGCAGGCAGATCACTTGAGGTGAGGAGTTCGAGACCAGCCTGGCCAAGATGGCAAAACCCCATTTCTACTAAAAATATAAAAATTAGTCAGGTGTGGTGGCAGGCACCTATAATCCCAGCTACACGGGAGGCTGAGGTAGGAGAATTGCTTGAACCCGAGAGGAGGCGGGGGTTACAGTGAGCCGAGATTGCAACACTGCACTACAGCCTGGGTAACAGAGTGAGACCCTGTCTCAAAAAAAAAAAAAAAAAAAAAAAAGTTCAAGAGTTCTGTGGAGGTAAGAAGTCAATTTACTCCACAAATCATTAAAATAATAAGATGACAGAGAGAGGCACTGAGCCTACTGTAGTCCTGATATCTTTATTTCTAAGCGCTTCGCTTATTTCTGGTCATTTTACTTCTAATTTTCCTGGGGAAAGTGCGAAATGCGCCTTCTCATTCAGGGCGTCCAATCTGCATAAAGGCAGGAGCGTGCTGCCCCAGATTGCAAAGCGCCGGGAATGAGTGGAGATGGAAGTGCTGAGCATTAGCAGCTTCTTGGAGATTGGGAGTGTGGGTGTGGTGGGGGTGAGAGGGGAAGTAGGGAAGTAGAATGGTAGATCTACTGGATAATCTGATCAAGATTGCTTTTTGTTTATTTTGAGGGGAGAGAGGGACTTGAGTACATTTTCAGACAGAGGAGAAGGAATCACCAGAGAGGAAAAGGTGTAGGAGAAGGAGTAATCCATAGAGCAAAGCCACAGGACCGTGGGAACAGGGGGCAGTGGTGCAGGCAGAGGGCTTCCTGTTGGAAAGACTGAGACTCTCCTCAGATAACTGAACTAATGCTCATGCTGTTTACTGTGTCCCAGACACCATTCTAAGTGTCATATATGAACAGTCATGCATTGCTTAACGATGGGAATGTGTTGCTGAGAAATGCATTGTTAGGCAATTTCATCATCTTGCAAAAGTATATTATGAAAGAGAACAGCAATGATTTTTCCTATTATCTACACTGGCCACTAGTTGCATGAGAGCGGGCTCTCTAATTAGGTTTCTAAATCTCTCTGTGCCTCACTTTCCTCATCTGTTAAATGGGGATTAGATAAAACTATCCCCACAAAGTTATGAAAAATAAAAATTAAAAAAAAGATGGGGATTGTGTCTGGCACTCAGCAAGCACTCTGTGAGTTTTAGCTAACTGCTGTTGACTATTTTGCTCTGGGGATAGGTGGGAATCATTTAAATGCGTGAGAATTCTAAAGTAGACAGTAACCCTTTCACTTGGGGTCTGATGTAATGTGTGAAGAGATTGGCTTTCTGTTTTTTTTTAAAGTCATTTATTTATTTGAGACAGTGTCTGACTGTCACACAGGCTGGAGTGCAGTGGTGTGATCTCGGCTCACTGTAATCTCTGCCTCTCAGGCTCAAGCGATCCCTCCACCTCAGCCTCCCAAGTAGCTAGGACTGCAGGTGTGTGCCACCTCGCCCAGCTAATTTTTGTATTTTTGGTAGAGACAGGGTTTCACCATGTTGGCTAGGCTGGTCTCAAACTCCTGGCCTCATGTGATCCACTGCCTTGGCCTCCCAAAGTGCCGAGATTATAGGCATGAGCCACCGCACCCAACCTTAAAGTCTGAGCTACCTTTGGGAGGGTCACCCCGTGGGTAAGCTAGGGATTCCTCAACATGTTTTGCATTAGGTTTGTTTACATCAGCATCACCAAAAGCGCATGAGTAATATGTTGCACTATGATGTTACAACAGCTATTATGTCATTAAAAAATAGGAATTTTTCAGCTCCATTATAATCTTTTTTTCCTTTATGTTTTTCGGGTTAGAGAATGGCAGATGACACCCATTATAATTTTATGGGACTACCTTTGTATATGTAGCACTTTGTTAACTGGAATGTTGTTATGTGTACAGATATTTTGGTCAATGATGGACCACAGATATGATAGTGGTCCTATAAGGTTGTAATACCATATTTTTAGTGTAGTTTCTATGTTTAGGTCTGTTTAGATACAGAAGTACTTACCATGGTGTTACAATTGCCTACAACGTTCAGTGCAGTAACATGCTTTGCAAGTTTGTAGCCCAGGTGCAATAGACCATACAATATAGGCTAGGTATGTAGTAGGCTAATACTATATAGGTTTGAGTAAGTACACCCTGATGTTTGCGCAAAAATGAAACAGCCTAACCTTACATTTCTTAGAGCATATCCCCATTGTTAAGCGACACATAACTGTATACATTCATATATATAAATCCTCGTGATAACCCAAGAAGGTAGATATTCTAGTTATCCTGTTTTATACATGAGGAAACGGAGACACAAAGAAGCTAAATAGCTTGGCCAGGGTCACACAGGTAGCTACAGAACCCAGATTCAGACCTAAGTGGTCTGGCTCCAGAGTTCATGCATTTAGCCACTATAGTACATTGAAGAAAGGAGGACTAGATGGACAAAGATAGAGGAGGGAAGTCTAGGGAATTTAAGCAGAATGGCCTTGGTCTCCTTAGGCAGTGTGTTTGTGTATGTAAGTGTATTGAGCGTGTTGAGAAGTGGGTATCGAAAATCAATGAGTGGTAAATGCTGTCCTAGTTATTCACCTATGTCTCACTCTCAGTACAGTTATCTATTATTCTTCAGGAGAATAGGCATATAGCAAACAAAATGTCAATAGTAATCTGCACATAACAAATGTTGGTTAGTGGCTGTCACATTCTCCAAAAACTTACAGTTGCCTCCAGAGCAGACATAGTCACACAAAGCCGTTACACTTTCGTTTCCTCTTTCCAGCTCCGCCCTACTGGTGGTGCACACATACGTGCGTATGCTGTTTAAACTAAGAGTAGCAGAGTAAAGTGTTTTCCTGACCACAAGCCTGAAGGCAAACTTCCCAGCCAGTGTATAAAATCAGATAATGTCTGGCTGAGAAGCTAGACTTTGAACTGACTTCCATAAAGATAATTTGTAAAACCAAATGATAAAAACCCCTTACTTTTATATACAAATGAGATCATTTGTCCTAAACTGATAAAAAAAGAAAAACAATACTAAGACAATGTTTGTGTAAATGTGAAAGCCAGTGACAAGGCTGAAGAGCAGTGTCTCTACACAAGATTTCCCCCACATCTGACACCAACCGCAAGTTCTGGGGTTTCCTAGACCACCCTCAGATTCGATAATTCACTAGAAAGGCTCACAAAACCCATTGACAGCTATTGTAAGCACAGTTACGTTTCACTATAGGGAAAGGATACAGATAAAGATTAGCTGAAGAAAGAGACACACAGGGCAGAGTCCAAAGAATTCCAAAGGCAACACTTCCATGTCCTTTTCCTGGAGGTCAGAATGTGTTACTCTACCAGCATTAAGCATTGGTAGGTGATAGTGTGCACATGATAGGGAGGCTTACCCAAGCTGTAGTACCCACAGGTTCTTTGTTTGTTTGTTTATTTTTTGAGAGTCTTGCTTTGTTGCCCAAGTTGGAGTGTAGTAGCACGACTGGGCTCACTGTAACCTTTGCCTCCTGGGTTCAAGCAGTTCTCCTGTCTCACCCTCCCGAGTAGCTGGGACTACAGGCGGCCACCACCACTCCCGGCTAATTTTTGTATTTTTAGTAGATACAGGGTTTAACCATATTAGGCTGATCTCAAACTCCTGACCTCTGGTGATCCACACGCCTCAACCTTCCAAAGTTTTGGGACTATGGGCGTGAGCCACCATGCCCAGCTATTTTTTTCTGTTTTGTTTTTTTGAGACAGGGTTTCCCTCTGTCTCTCAGGCTAGAGTGCAGTGGTGCTATATCGGCTCACTGCAACCTCTGCCTCCTGGGCTTAAGTGATCCTACAGCCTCAGCCTCCCAAGTAGCTGGGACTACAGGCGTCAGCCACCACGCCTGGTTAATTTTTGCATTTTTTGTAGAGATGGGGTTTTGCCGTAGTTTTGTTTGTTTGTTTGTTTGTTTTTGAGATAGAGTCTTGCTCTGTCTCCCAGGCTGGAAGTGCAGTGGTGCGATATCAGCTCACTGCAACCTCCACCTCCCAGGTTCAAGTGATTCTCCTGCCTCAGCCTCCTGAGTAGCTGGCATTACGGGCACCTGCCACCACGCCCGGCTAATTTTTGTATTTTTAGTAGAGACGGGGTTTTACCATGTTGGTCAGACTGGTCTCAAACTCCTGATCTTGTGATCCGTCCGCCTTGGCCTCCCAAAGTGCTGCGATTACAGGCGTGAGCCACCACGCCCGGCCCTGCCGTAGTTTTTATTGAGACTTCATCACATAAGCATTACTGATTGATGAGTTTCCCACATGGTTAATTTCAGTCTCCAGGTTGACTGATACCCCATGACCCAAGGCCCCCACACTAAATCACATAATTGGTCTTTCTGGAGTGGCCAGCTATACCCTGAGATCATCACATGTGGCCCACTCTACCCTAAACAAAGACATTGCAGTTGACTACAACATAGATTATCTCCCAGACGCCAACGGCAAAGGTCAGACCTCTCTTTGGGCAAAGACAAATTATTTATTACCCAATAAGTAACTGAGCTTTCTTTAGTAGGATGCCTGAGTCCCTCATCTCTAAGTTTTAGAAAAGTGTTCTGCCTGAAATTGTACATGGTTTATTAGTCATAATGTAGAAGTCCATTAATAAAATTTAAAAAATTATCTCCAAGACTTAAATGCAGGTCTATTTCTTTCTTACACTCCAGGACTAGTGTGGGCTAAAAGAGGCCTCTGCTCCACGTTTCCTCACTTTGCGCCCAGCCCCGATGGAACCAACTCCATCCGGAGAGCCACTGTGCCATGTTAGAGCACGGCATGCGACGAATCGTGCCCTGGCTGTTGTTCATGCAGAAGTGATACACCTTGCTTTTCACACTTCATTGGCTGGTACAAGTCTGAGGGCCATATCCAGTTTGAGGGTGAGGAAGAGAGGAGCCATCTTACCCTGTGTCCAGAAAGAGGTGAACTGATGGTAATAGCCCAGTTACTACCCTCAAGGATTTATCTCTAAAACAGACCCATATAACCGACTTTGAGCCATTGCTTCTGTTTTCCCTCCTTTCTGTCATTACCTAATTGAAACATCAGGGTTTGTACATGGAATCCTGGAAAGTCTGCATACTTGCTGTCAGCACCAGCTTTTCTCATTCCGCCACTCACTTTTAGACCAGGGTTCCTGACTTGTTGTTTCCAAAACTTACTTTAGGGCTGTTGTAATCCCTAAGAGGAAGACATGTGGCCCATTTCTGTACAGGTACCTCATCCCTCTTCCCCCAAAAGACCCCATCTCTCTAGCCACATACTAGTGGTTTATCTCTGAGCATACCATGATATGCCACAGCTCTATGCCTTTGCTTCTGTGATGCTTTTGTGGAAATGCCCTGCCCAACCCAGTGTCCCAGTAGACCAGACAGACTCATATTTATCCTTGAGGACTCAAATTTGTTTTTCTGTAATTTTTGTGTACTGTTTCCCCATCTGAACTCATAGGTTGTCTATAAACTTCTGTTATCACTGCTTTTATAACTGATCACCTATTTGTGCCTCCTGTTAAAGAACTGAGGGTAGAAATGCTATGTTTTGCTGTGTGCAGTGTGTCATGTGAGAGGCAAAGGTGAGAGGAGGATTGCCTGAGTCCAGGAGCTTGAGATCAGCCTGTGCAACATAGCAAGATGCCGTCTTTCTTCCAAAAAATTAAAAAATTAGCTGGGCAAGGGTGCATGCCTGGAGTCCTAGCTACTCTGGAGGCTGAGGTGGGAAGATCCCTTGAGTCCAGGAGGTCGAGGCTTACAGTGAGCTATGAGTGCACCACTGTGCTCCAGCCTGGGTGACATCGACAGACTTTGTCTCAGGAAAAAAAAGAAAAAAATTTTCATCTTGCCATCTTTTTTCATTTATGGATCCCCAGCATGCTACTAGACAATAAGTAAGTTAGTAGACCTTTGTTGAACTGAAGGTTATGGAGACATCGAAGTCCTGGGGCTAACAGAAGAGAGAAATCAAGTCACACCAGTTATTGAATGTATTTTTTTTTTATTATACTTTAAGTTCTAGGGTACATGTGCACAGCATGCAGGTTTGTTACATATGTATACTTGTGCCATGTTGGTGTGCTGCACCCATTAACTCGTCATTTACATTAGGTATATCTCCTAATGCTATCCCTCCCCCTACCCCACCCCACGACAGACACCGGTGTGTGATGTTCCCCTTCCAGAGTCCAAGTGTTCTCATTGTTCAGTTCCCACCTATGAGTGAGAACATGCGGTGTTTGGTTTTCTGCGACAGTTTGCTGAGAATGATGGTTTCCAGTTTCATCCATGTCCCTACAAAGGACATGAACTCATCCTTTTTTATGGCTGCATGGTATTCCATGGTGTATATGTGCCACATTTTCTTAATCCAGTCTATCATTGATGGACATTTGGGTTGGTTCCAAGTCTTTGCTACTGTGAATAGAGCCACAATAAACGTATGGTCACACCAGTTACAATAGGTCCTCCTAAAAAAAATCCCATTTCAACTAAATTATATCTAAAAATTAAAGGTTGACCTTTTGTTTTAAGTAATACGTGACCCAACATGCTTAGTTATAACAAAAGGTTTTTAGCAAAGATTTCACCTGTGCTTAAGTGTCAGCGGTTGGTTTTCTGCATAATGTATGTATTTGTGCAGTATGTCTACCATCCTGTGACCTAGACTAGTTGGTGTTAGTTACAAGGGCCCTGGATGGGTATAAGAGATGGATGGTACCCTCTCCTGAGGACAGTGAATCTGCAGTGGGAACAATGTCACACACATTCCTCTAAAGATGGAAAAAAGCTCAGAGGTCAAAAAACTTACCCCTAGCCCATCACCTTTTTTTCCCCCTTTAACCTCTAAGTGAAAAACTGCACACAGTTTTCTTCAGGTATACTGTCTAAAATCTTGTGTCTCCTTCAACACTTCCTTTGATATATATGGGAGATAGAGATGAAGAAAAGGAGAAATGGGAAGGGCGAAAAAAACAAAAATGTATGTAAAATAATTTGATTCAAGATGACCTATTTTCTAAATTCTTAGCACTGATATTTTGGACCATTAAGGTATGTAGACTCTGTACTTGTGACTTTTCAAGAGAATGAACAGTAGATTGCTGGTTTGGAAAGGTGGGTAGGATTTGGAAATCTCAGAGGGCAGCCAGCCTCTCTACTTACTAAATTGCAGGTTGTTAGGTGAAGCTTCAAAGAAAGTTTGGTTTTAAGTGGGGAGACGGACATCACAGTTTGCCAGGACCAATCCCAGTTTGCATTTGAGGTTCCAGCATAATTATTAACAGTGCCCTCTGATTCTTAAAAGGTTCTGGTCTGGAATGGTCGTTCTGGATTTGGGTCATGCAGGTTGGAGGCTATTGGCATGATGGAAGGAAGAAGACTCCAGAGTGCAGAAGGCTGAAGGGAGAATTATCCTATGAGAGTAATTTCTGTTCAGAGTTTTCCTTTAAAGGCTTCTTGTAATGCCTTACAGACTTTCTTCTGACGCACTTTGGACATCAGTTTATTTTTCTTTGGTGCAGCTTGTATAGGGCCAATGTGTCTCAGCGCAACCTGGATTTCTTTTAAACTTGTGGGCAGCAATGCTGCCTGTGTCAGTAATTCAAACTTGGACAGATTGGCTGTGAATGGGGTGATAAGAATAGAGAGAAACACATACCAGTAGACCAAACTTCCTGTGCACAAGCCTTTGAATACTGCGTTTCACTGTCTGAAATAGCATTCATCTTAAGGCTGGGATCATTTATTCCCTTTGGAATTAAGCAATACCACTGGCAGAAAAAGAAACTATTTTGGGAAGGCCATGTGGGAGGAATGAATTTTTCTATGTATTCCAGGCCAGACAGAAATATCTTTCATGCTTTTGAACACCACACCTTAGTGCCCAGGTAATTGGAAATGGACAACTTTCAGATAATCTCAAATGTTTATGCCAAGGCTAATATATACATGTTATACTAAAAAGATTAGGAAAGACTGGGTTTAGATGCTTCAACTTAATTACCTAAGTGGCAGAAAAAGAACTTTTCTTTAGAGACTCGCCTCTAATATAGACGCTATTGAGAAGTAAAATGCAGCATCTTGTCCCTCTCCCTCTCCTTACGTATGCTCTTGGAGGTTGTTTTTGCATATGCCCCTGTAGACTTTTCCAGATTGTTGGAGAAGTTTAAAATAAGGCAATGAAGGCTATGTTCCCCCCACCCCACCCCCGCTTCCTCCCTATAAAGCTGAGGTGGGCAGGGCTTGGCAGCTGGTAGAAACTGCAGAGATAAATAAGTACCAGGGCTCCTGGATGGACAGGGTGCAGAAGAGCCCAAGATGAGAGTGTGTAGCTATGAGTGCCTGCCGTGGGAAGAGGCCATGAGGATGGAGCTGCAGCTGGAGTCCAGAAGTTCAGGCAGTGAAAGGGAGGTGCGAGCTTGTAGGAACTAGTTTATTAGTCCTTTTGATGAAGCTATTGCTCTTTTATTTTTTTGTTGGGGGATTACTTTAAAGGGCAAATGTAAGTCAGATACACCTTAAATATCTGTCTTGTCATTTAAGTAATGTATTTAATGGAACCTAAGGAGTTATGTTGGTCTGTTCTATTTGACTTTTCTACTTGTTAATAGCATCAACTAATAAAGAGCTAATTGTCTTATAAAGTTTGTCTTTACAAATTAGCTGCAATTGAAATGAGAACAGCAGTCCAGTGACGCTTAATATTTTTCTGCTTTATTGCTGATAAGCAGTTTGGAAAATGTTTTTCTATGGAGAACGTGTGAAGCCTCTTCTCAGTGTGGTAAATGTGATCACAACAGATGGTTTTTGTTTTTAGTTCTTTTTTCACTTTGGCCTTGGAATTAACGTGAAAGGTAAAGATGTTGAGATTTCCTACCTTAAGCAATGCTGTCTAGGTTTATGAGAAGCAGAGAAGCATTCCGTAAATTATATCCTGTTGCTCACAAACTATATAATTAACTTAAAGTTCAAAATCATAAATATCTATCTGTTGCATGGGGAGTCTGGTAAGAGTGTAGTAATGTTATAGACATCAATGGCCTATGTATTTATTTTTAAAAAACAAATTTTATTTTCTAGCTAAATTAATCAAAGATTTAATGACCTCTGAATTTGAGTTACATCCGGGTCTATCTGGACTTAATGTGAAATGTTCTTCATTTTAGTGCAACATTCTATCTTTTTTACAATTTTAATTATATAAGAAATTAGTAGAGAAAGACCATTATATGGTGACCAGGCATTAAAAAGTTTTGAAAATTTTCAAGAAAAAAAATTGAAGACATAGATAAGTCTTTTAAATTAAAAGATTCAGTAAGTAGCTGTTTTTGTCTTTGTGGGTCTAGCACACAGTCTAACAGTAGGATAATATTTAGGAAGTTAGAGAATTAATTTTAAGCACAAATATTAAGTCAGTAGTGATGAAAAAGCTAGATATTGTTGAAGGTAGATAAGTAGAGGGTGGGAAGGAGGATAGACAGGAAATGGAGATTTAAAAAAAAAAAATGAGTTTGGTGCAATGGCACGTGCCTGTAATCTCAGTGACTTTTGGGAGGCTGAGGCAGGAGGATCACTTGAGTCCAGGAGTTAAAGTGAGCTATGATTGTGCCACTGAACTCCAGCCTTTGGGACAGGGTAAGACCTTGTCTTTCTCCCTAACCTCACCCTTCAGAAACCTGGGGGAATTGATAAGTCATGAAAACGCTTACTGAGTGCTGATGGGTGCTAGGGCCAGCCTGTGATATACCAATAAAGGGGAGAGAGTAGAAGCCAGAATTGAGTTTGGCAGGAAAGTTGGGCATTGTTAAACCCCATTTCACCTGGATCTTTAAATGCATCAGTCAAAGATTATGAAAATCATCACCAGCCAAGTGTTTGTGGGTTTATGTAAGGAATGCAAGCACCAGTTGTCCCAGCCTCTTCAGTCTTTTTATTTGGAGTTGTGGTCATTCTCACAAACCCCCTGACCTCCCCCTCCTCTCTGTGTTCTAGGAGAGACAGCGTCTGGAAACCATCCTCAGTCTCTGTGCTGAATACACAAAGCCTGACAGTCGCTTATCTACTGGGACCACTGTGGCAGATGTGCAGAAAATCAACAAGGAGCTTGAGAAGCTGCAGCTCTCTGATGAGGAGTCGGTGTTTGAAGAAGCCCTCCTGAGCCCTGACACAAGATACAGGTGCCACCGGAAAGACTCTCTCCCTGATGCAGACTTGGCAAGCTGTGGGAGTCTCACTCAGAGCAGTGCCAGCTTCTTTACCCCCAGGAGCACCAGGAATGATGAACTACTACTCAGCGACCTCACCCGGACTCCGCCACCACCATCCTCCACCTTTCCGAAAGCTTCCAGCGAATCCTCTTATCTAAGTATCCTACCAAAGGTAATGTTGGCCCAGCAAAGACATTAAGATTTAAGGCCTAGGGCTGTACATATGCTTTGACATGGAAACTGGTGATTTTATCAGGCTGATTATCCAGGATGTTTTCAGTAAAGTTTCAATTTAAGAGGTCATTAGCTGAGCAAGGTGCAGCAAATTAGGGTGTTTACTGTAAAGTAACACATTTGCACTGTAAAAAAATGTAGCAGCACAGAAAGTAGAAAGAAAGAACATTTCTCTTGTCCCTGCACCCTTTCAGTTGCGCACCTGAGTAATAAGCAGGTGTAAAACTGGTGCTAAAATCATCTTACCTGCCTTCCTAATATTTTCTGTGTATATATGGCTGTTATAGGCATAGACAGACAGACACACATACATAGTGTTCTGTACTTTTCTTCCCTCACTAAATGCCTTGGGCATCTTTCCATATTAGTATACACAGCTCTACCTCATTCTTTTTAATGACCAATTGCTTTTCTTTTGTTTGCAACTACCATTTATTTTCAGGTTTTCTTGCTAATAAAATCCATATGCAGCAAATATTGTCGCATATATATATTTGCACAATTCTGCAAATGTGTCTGTGGGATCACTTACTAAAAGTGGAATTGCTGGGTCAAAGAGTTTGTGTATTTTCCATTTTACTCAATATTTCCCAACTGTACTTCCAAAAGACCATATTAAAAAAAAGAGCCTATATATCCAGGTGACACTTATGACTAAGTTTATATGCACACCTTGTTCTCCATACACTTGCCAAGGTTGCATATTGTCAAAATTTTTCAATTAGCCAAATTGATAGAAGTTTAATTTGCTTTTCTTTAATTATGCATCAAGTTGGGGATCTTTTCATATTTTTAGTTATTATTTGTAATTTGACCCACTTATTCATGTTCTTCACCCATTTTTTAAATTGTTTTATTTGTCTTGTATTTTACTGAGTAGTAAGAGCTGTTTGTGGTAAGCAGATTAGCCTTTTATCATAAGTAGTCTTTATTTTGACTTTATTTATATTTTTTGGACATAAAAGATTTATTTGTACACATAAGTACTAGTCTTCTGGTTGTGTATGTTGGTTTAAAAATGTTGTCATTGGTCGGGCGCCGTGGCTCATGCCTATAATCCCAGCACTTTGGGAGGCCAAGGCGAGCGGATTATGAGGTCAGGAGATCAAGACCATCCTGGCTAACACGGTGAAACCCCGTCTCCACTAAAAATACAAAAAATTCCCCGGGCATGGTCGCGGGAGCCTGTAGTCCCAGCTACTCGGGAGGCTGAGGCAGGAGAATGGCGGGTACCCGGGAGGCGGAGCTTGCAGTGAGCCAAGATTGCGCCACTGCACTCCAGCCTGGGCGACAGAGCGAGACTCCGTCTCAAAAAAAAAAAAAAAAAAAAAAAAGTTGTCCTTTGAGGATTTATTAAATGGAGTTTAAGGAAAAATCTTTTTAAATGTTTTTTTCTTTTTCTACAGGACTCAGAACCCCAAAATCTTTTGTTATTACATTTTTTTCACACAGGTTAAGAATTTTTTTCTACAACAGTTTAGGTTTTAAATTTCTCCACTTTTAATAATGATTTGAAGGAGCTTACAAAGAAAGAGCTTACAATAAAATGAAAATTTTATTAGACTAAAATTAGAATAACAAAAATAGTAAATAGGAAAAAGCAGATACCGTATTCACGAGGTGGATTTTCTTATTTAGGAATAAGTAGGATTAATGCATTGATTTGCTTAATTCACAGTTACTATTAAGTTCAACTGTGAGATTCTTTAGTTAATCTTTTGTTATAAGAGCAGGACACATTGACTGTTGAAGAGAAAGATACTGTCATGGTACTAAATCCTGGCAGTAATTTATCACATGGACATTATTCAGGGGAGTTTGTGTGTTTGTTTAGCTACAGCAAGACTTTTACACTGAATGTTCCTAGTCAGAAATCCTTATCTACGTAATGAGTTTTTCCATTATACACATCAGGACTTTGGACTGTTGAATACATGTTGGAGAACAATCCCTTCTTTTTTCTTTCTTTTTTTTTTTGAGACAGAGTCTTGCTCTGTCACCCAGCCTGGAGTGCAATGGTGCGATCGAGGCTCACTGCAACCTCTGCCTCCCAGTTCAAGCGATTCTCCTGCCTCAGCCTCCCGAGTAGCTGGGACTACAGGCGCACGTCACCATGCCTGGCTAATTTTTGTATTTTTTAGTAGAGACGAGGTTTCACCATGTTGGCTAGGCCTGTCTCGAACTCCTGACCTCAAGTGATCCACCTGCCTCGGCCTCCCAAAGTGCTGGGATGACAAGGGTGAGCCACTGAGCCCTACCCATCCCTTCTTTTTGCTAGTGACCGTGTTTACCTTACTAATTCTCAATGGAGAGTAATTCTGAACATTCCTGGTTAGAAACCAGGATAGGGAAGAAAATTGGGGCAGGGAGGAATCAAAAGTTGTTGCTGTTCAGGCACAGTAAATGACCCATCACTTGAGCTGTCCTCATCAGCCATTGGGCTTCTTTAGAAACCCTTGGCTTCCTTTTGATTTTAAATCTTTTCACAGCTTTTCCTTTATGGAGATCTGCGAGTTTTTTGTTAAGAACATTAAGCTGCGTGCTCTCTCTAAAGACTATCTTTTGGAAGACAGGTTTCCTCCTGGAGAGGGCTATGACAAGAATGCTGTTGGTGTGTACATGAGCAGATCTTGGCAGATGTTTTTAATTGCTCAAGCATGTAATTGTGGAATAGGAGGCCTCTGAAGCTTAGTGCAGCATCTGTTGTTGCAAGAGAGGTAAGACTCTGCATCCTTTAGAGGCAGGAAACATCAAGGACACCCAGGTTACCACACAGCAGCGTAGAAAGAGTACAAGTGAGGGAGGCTGATGGGTTCCAAGAAACACTTTTTTTACTTATGACTTTCTGAAGTTAGATATTAACTTGAGACAGCAGATAGGAAATTCTTTAAAAAAAAAAAAAAAAACCTCCTATTTGTTTCGCATGCTCTTTCTCTTCAATTAATTTCCACACTGGAGTATTTGCCTAACAAAGTACAATGTTAATAATCGATTTAGGGGTAAATGGAGAAGAGAGGAGTGTGAAAAACACTGTAAGTTGACTTAACTTTACAAAACAATCTTAATGATATATAGGAAACCTGAGAGTTACCGATCAAGAACTTGCTTTATGTAACACTTACAGATGCTGATGACTTTGGAAATATGCTAATTTTAGTTGGCCTCTGTGAACCACCTCTTGAGGTAAAAGTTGTCTGGAAAGTGGCTCATCTTTCTGCTTTTGAGTCCTTTGCACCCCTCTCTCCTTTGGCTGCAAAAGGGTTTTAAGAAGAAATCTGTGAAAAAGGGGCAAGCAGAAAGTGTCGTTTCCCCTAACATCTCTCCTCTTTCCTGTGTGGATCAAGTTTCCCCAAAGATAACATATTAGAGGATGCACATACACGTGTAATGTGCTTATTAAAACACGTCACTGTTAGATTCCTGTCCATTACTGGAAAAAAAAATTCCCAGAGAAATTAAAATGAAGGGCATATGTTTAAAATTACAATGTTCTCTGTCACTGTAAAACTGAAAGCTACTCAGTGGCTACCACACCTTGGCTTTCTATTGGTTTTCTTTGGTGAATAAATGAGATTACATTGTCCTCACCCCCATTCTATCATAAAGCGTTTGGTTTTAGAATACTTCCTGGAGATTTTGCTTCTTATAAATAACTTAGAAAAAAAAAACACAAACGTTTCCTAGATGGCATTTATTGCTCTAAACAGACTCTTAAGTTGCCTATTATTAAACATATCTATTGTGATAAACTTTCTAAAAACTTTGAATTATGCAGGTGATTCCCACTATTAACCATCTTTACCCCCTACATGCTTATAAAGTTTAGAGTTTTGCAGATTGTTCTGTTGTTGTGTGTTTTTCTTAATGCCTTGCGTCCACCTGTGAGAGAGGTATCTTTAAGCCATGTTGGAAGTAGAAACCTAATATGTAATCTTGACCCAACAGGATACTGCCCTTGGTGAGGCTTTCCTGCCAGGATTACTCACAGTGATTCTGGAATGCCATTTCACTGTTGCAGGCGTTCCTCACGGCTTAAAACAGGCACCTTAGTATTAGGACAATGAGCTTTATTGTCTGTGATAAAAAGGTCAACAGTTGTTTTATTAGTTGATAAGATATATTGCATGTAAGATGACAATTAAAGGGCTAAATGTCAAAGCTTGGAAGAGCTGCTTAGCTTCGTCCTAACAAACCTGAGGTACTAAATGCTGAATCGTTGAATCACTTTAAAAAGCTACAAAGTAGAGTAAAAAATATAAATATGAATAGAGTACAGAATATGACATGATGGATGGCTTCTTAAATGTATTATCAGAATTGTCAAATAAATTAAGTGAACCTAGTGAAGTATACTAAAGTTAATGGGTTTTCTTGGAGGGTTAATTCGAAGTTTTTTTTTAACAATTAGTGACAAATATTCAGTAATTTACTCAACTGGGCTGCTTTTTTCCATTTTCATTGTGAAACTGTATAATTATTGACTTGCTGATCCAAAAAAACTACTTTTTCAAAAAGGAATAATTTAAATAAATAATATTTTCATACTAACATACTAACATATAGTATATATAGAACGATTGGTCTCTACCAGGTGATATCCAAGATAACTAACCTGAAATTCTAGAAAGAAGAGGCTATTTGTAATTCACTCCATTCTCTTCTTGAACAATAAACAGTCACATTTTGACTGTGTGTGTGATCTACAATATTGCCCTCTTCCCTGGGCATCTGTCATCGCTCCATTCAGGAGTGTAACTATGCACTCTCTCACTTAATTTGTTTCTTGACTTTCTTATTTCTTGCCGATGAACCAGTTTTTCCATGAAATTATTTTACGAATGGTGGCCAGTGTCCTGTTTTAGGGATTGTCTTACATGCTATATAGCAAGAAGGTCTATAGGACAAAGAGAGGAAATTGTGCACTAACACCAAAACGAAGCATCAATTAATTTAATACTGAGTGTGTAGTTTTAAGTCATTTTATGGCTCCCCAAAGTAATGTGCCCTTGCTTTTCTAACTTGTGTTGAAAAGGAAATACAGAAGCCTGAATGCTCATTTGCAGATAACCCTAGCAGCGAGACCGAACAGTATGTCTAGAGATTCAAGAGGCTTTTGTAGGAGATGTCCTCCCCTGGAAGATGGGAGAGAATATTGTGCTTGTAATGACCACAGCATCATGCCCAAGGGATCCCAGAGGAAGATGCCACAAGTCTTCTGTCAGTTCTAGTTCTCTGTTACGCTGAACTTTCTCTATAACTTTGGAAAAGTCATCTCAATCTCTGTGTACCACACCTTTCTTATCTGTGTAATCTCTTAGTTCTTTTAGCTTCAAAAGGATATGCACTGATGAATTGAAATTGGTTTGTCTGAACTCCCCTGAGAGCCTAACTGCTGAGGATGGCATAATGTGGGAAAAACACATCAGAGCTCTAAGCGTGCAATTTCAGGGATGCTTTTAAAATCTACACAGGCATGGAGACTGTGAAACACTAGACCTGTGGATGGTTTACAAGTCAAGTTAGGAAATTCTAGAACTGAAGTGTGAATAATCCATTTCTGTATTGATTAATCGCAGACCCCAGAGGGTATAAGTGAAGAACAGAGATCTCAGGAGTTGGCTGCGATGGAAGAAACCCGGATGGTCATTCTGAACAACCTCGAGGAACTTAAACAAAAAATCAAAGACATAAATGATCAGATGGATGAATCTTACAGAGAGGTAAACTTTTTTACCCTCTTCCCTTTTTTCTTGCTTTCCTTTAGCCTAAAAATATTGCTGCTCATTCATGCACAGGCTTTGGAGTCCAGATACATAGACATCAACATAAGCAAACCCATTTATTCAGTGGGTTCCCTGTTTAGAGTAAAAATACCCTTTTTCTACATTCCTTTTTTTCTGTTTTTTTTTTTTTTCCAACCAGATGAGATAAACATATTAAGCCCTCTTTAATGTACTTTATGAATCTTCAACCAACTTTGTCTTAACTAGTATGTGCTTTCTGACCTAACAGAGGATCTGTCAGCTGAGGTGCCCTGTATTTACATTTCAAGGTCAAATGCAGCAAATGTTTTCTGAACATGCTTTACTGTGAGTTGGATATCACATTGGCACCATGATGAAATTCACACACGGATCAAAAATAGATCCAGGTTTCTAGAGGTTTGGAAACCAGCGGGGAGCAGACAGACACACATTGCATAACCATAATAGAAGACAGTGGCAATTTTTATGTTACCCCCATGGCATGAGAAGGGGCACGTAATTCTGCCTAGGGAAGATCTGTGTGTCTGTCCTTACAGATGATACCAGTAGGCCCTTAAGTGGTTAGGGGACTGCTCACCTGTTGTCTTGCGTGGAGATGCTGGAAGCCCCTCCTGCTGGCATTGCGAGGAATGCAGAGCTCACATGCTGGGCTCGGGTAACTTTCTCTTCCCATGCTCTAGGGACAAAGAAAAAAAGACGTGGCTGCTCCCATGGTGGTTTGTGCTTGATCTTGATCCGAAGCAAATAGGCAAAATATCCTTGAGAAGTGAGCCGAAGAGGGATTATAGTAGAAAAGTTAAGTGATAAGATAACTAGTTCTTTTAGTGAATATATTCTAGGCTCTCTAGCTTTCTTATATGGGAATCCTGATTTCACATGGGCTCTCTGGAGTGTTCCCAGGCACCCGATCTGGCTGCTACAGTATTACTTTTACAAATTTGTAGCTGTTGCAAATGTATCTCTAGGGTGGTCAGTTGAGAATATCCCCAAAGGTGAAACACTTCTGAGCTTTGGTTTGTGTCCTTAGTTGGATATGGAATGTGCTCTTTTGGATGGAGAACAGAAATCTGAAACAACTGAACTTATGAAGGAGAAGGAGATTTTGGATCATCTAAACCGGAAAATAGCTGAACTGGAAAAGAACATTGTTGGTGAAAAGACCAAGGTAAAAGAAAACTATATTCTGATGCAATTTTTATGGGCAAGGTGGTGGTCCCAATTGATTGAATTTAAATGTTGAATGGGTTACTGTGGTTTTGGATTTGTGTGTCATGTTCCTGGAGACAGTGGCACTAGAGAAAAATCCTAAGATCTTACATTGTCAGAAACTAAGAACTGCCAGGTACTGGGCAGCTGATGCTGAGAAAGCAGAGCTCATATAATTTGTGAGCCGACATTCCTGGCAGCTTTATCCTACTTGAGATGAGTGAGTTGTTTGTTTGCTTTTTTCGTTGGCCTTTCTGCTTTTCTGATTCCATTGTGTTTTTTAAGTAATTTTTTTAGTATACTGAAGTTCTTTACCACTGCTGCCCTGTAGGGATGGCTCAAGCAAATTCAAATAGGGTTGCCTCATTTCTTTTCATTTTTCTGTGTATTAAACAGATGAATGAGAATCATCCATCTCACCTGCTTTGCCTTGCTATTGTTTTCAATGCAAGTGCACTGCTTGTTGACAAATGTATTGGAATTTCTAAAATTTTCTTCTGGGGATAGTCTCACACACTGCCAGAGAAAGCTATCTGTGAAGCACAGTTGGCACTTATCTTGGAAGAGGTCCTGTGTATACATTTTGGATCACAACCTGAATGGTGGCTGATATCTATTAGGGAAAGTATGAAAAATCACTTGCAGATTTTAGAATTCAGGATGGTAGTTGGGTTTTTGGTTTGTCTGTTTATGTGTTTTTTTCCTCTGGGAAATACACATTACTTTCCTCTCCCATTCTGAGTGAGTTAGAGCTGAACTAAAAATAAAATTCTAATAAAACTAAAAATAAAATTCCAATTTGAGAAGGAAAAAGCAAATAAGCTTTAACACATTCTTCCTGACTCAACATGTTCTCCACTAAACTGAGAAAAAGAAAAATTTTTTAGTTTGAGTAAGTTCTGGTGGTAATGTGTAGAAAGTATTTCTGCTGAACGTGACTTCCTTTTTAGGCTCTTATTTGTTTAAGACCTATAAATAATGGCATTTGATCTTGATGCCAGAGAATGAGCTCAAAGCGATGGTCAGAAATAAAAGTCAAATTAAATCCTACACATTAATGCTTGGTTGTCAGCATGTCAGAATTAAACTGCACAGCCTTTTCATATTAAATTTTATGGATGTTCTTTCTGTCCCTAGACTTTTAAGTAGTATTCGGGTAGTGGGTGTATTTTTCTTAAAAGGCCAAAATGAAGTCAAAGATTTGACCGTCTTAAGTCTGCAGTACTGAAGGATTCAGTTAATGGCTATGCTTTTCAAAGATTCTGCAAGAAGCCTTCATCGGAGATGTCACATGTCTTGTGTTAATGTTTTGCTGTCAAGTAAATACTAATTAAATTAATAGTAGAGTAGTTTTATTGCTATTTATGTCATATTGGAAAACTCATGCAACATAGGAATTGGGTATCATGTTCCCTGTGAACCCTCCTGCCATCCTAATCCATGTAGTTATTTATTTTGTGTGTCTCACATATGGCATGGCCTACAGATTCTATTTGTGTATTTCTCATTAGTATCAGATTCTACACAAAGTGAAGCAAATTGAGCCAATGTTAAATCTCACTTCCCAGGGAAAGTTATGTTATATTCTCAAGGGGGAATTCTCAGGTGGAATTCTACAAACATGGTCAGAAACAAGCAAGGAAGCTGCCTCCATCCTTCCTAATATTGTTTTGATGACTTGACAGAGGCTGTGCACCAGAGAGCGGACTACAGGGGCTTGATGCATAGGACCAGCTCATACAGCTGTGAGGGAATTAGTTGGTCTTAGAAGGTAGGATTATTGTCTGTCATTACATCATGTGAAAAATGGCAGAAACTGGCTTAGGGTGAGGAACTCCAAAAGAGGATGTGGGAAGTGGAAACAAAGACTGGTCTAAATGATGTTACTACATATTCTTGACAACTAAACTCAAATAGAGACTCAACACAGCTTGGCAAAAACATTATTATGTTTCTCAAATAAATGTATTCCACCATTTAATGACACAGCTATTTCATACACTCTGTTCATACCCCTGGCCCGCTTTCGTCCCTCTGGCTCAGAGATCATCTTACCACCTGCTCCACAGAGAAATCAGAAGCATCTCATCTTCTCACAATGAACGGGGGCTCCCTCCTTCCATCAAAGACCAGTCCCTTTGGATGTGCTCTGGTTGTCATCCCATCCCACCTTCTTGAGGTCTTGAGTGTTTCTGTACCCTCACCCCCTGGGGGCAGTTTCTCCCTCTTTACTGTCAGCAGGCCAATATTATTATTTTAAAAATAAATTACTACTTGATTCATTAACAATAAGCTACTACCTTATCTCTTTCCTCTTAATCATAGCTAAACTTATTAAACAATTTTCTGGCTATGCTGTGTCTCCTTTTCTTCATTTTCCAATTGAACATTCTTCCCACTCCAGTTGGCTTAGACCTCTACTCCTGCATCTGATTTTCTCCTGTTAAGACTACTAAAGACCTCAGTGCTGCCCAGCCTGCTGGGTGCTTTTCAGTCCCCTCATGATCAGACTCCTGAGCGGCATTCAGTGCAGGGGACAGCTCTTTTTCTTGGCACTTCTTCACTGTCTCCCTTTTCTTTGCCTCTCTATACCACAGTCTTCTGGTTTTCCATCCATTTCCCTTTACCTCTTTCTCACTCTTTATCTCTGATCTGAACTCAGTTCTCTTGTACCCTCATGTCCTTCTATAGCTATGGCTTCAAATAACTTGCGTATGCTGGTGACTATTGTAGGGATTTCTCTAGTTCATAACCCCTTTTTGGAACTCTGACTCATATCCTGTGCCTACCTGACATCCCTACTTGGATATTTCATGGGTATTTCCAATTGAACACACCCATAACTGAACTCTTGATCTTATCTTTTCCCTTGCCTTCCACCCTCCACCCTCGATCCTCCAGTTTTTCCAACCAGGAAATTGCATCTCTATTCACCTGTATATTCAACAGAAACCTGGAAATTGATCTTGACACGTCTTTCCTTATCATCCCTACATTCAGTTGATTACCAACTTATTTCTCAATTACTTCAACATCTCTGCATGTCCACTAACAGCATTCTCTTCTCTATTATGAAAATCTCTTATTTAGTCCACTTCCACTTGCTTTCCTTCAATCCATTCTCTTCACAGCAGCCAATGTGATTAAAAAGAAGAAATTAGACCATATTACTGTGGTTTGTATCACACTGTGCTTGATTATGCATCCAAATTCCTAGTGTGATCTGTCACCAGCCTTTCTGTCACCACCCTCCCATTCTTCACAGCACTCTCACAGTCACCTTCCTTTCTATCTTTCTATTTGTTAAAAGATTCATCCTCCCCCAACCTCAGTCCTTTGCAGATACTGTTTTCCCCTACCTGGAATTCCCTTCCCCATATTCCATGCCTCATTGGTTCTGTCTTTCAGGGCTCAAGATCAGTGTTAGTTTTTCAGAAAAGCCCTCCTAGACCTTTCCAGTTCAAGTTAGATTTTTGTCTGTTGTTCTTTTTACAGATAAACATTTTATAAGTTATGTTTGTTTTGAGCCTACTAGACATTTATGTCCCACTCTAGCCTGTGAAATAGAGGAGGGCACTAGGGCACCGTGATCCACTGTTTATCCAGCCCATAGCATGTGCCAGGATACTGCCCAGTGTGCTTGGGAATACTGTTGTTGGATTTTCCTGCTAATGGCTAGTCCAGGCTGGGCCTTAGCAAAACACTGGGCCAAACACCTGCCAAATAGCTACGTGCAGCCAAGTTTCAGGACAGCTGGGCTGGGCCGCCCGTGTGCACATGCCAGGAGGCCTGTAGTCACACGGCCCATCATGCCAAAGCGTAAGACAGAAGGAGGAAGTGGCCTTTCCCCTTAGGGATCGTGTTTCCTTTTCCATACACCTGTTGCTGTGGTCAGATATAAACCATGGAATGAGAAAAGCAAAACCTGAAAAGATATCTCTGTTGGGCAAGCTCCGATTCAGATGTTGATAGTACATCCTGTAAGCCTGGCTCTAGAATTTTGGAGACAAGGCCGGAGCCGTAGGAAAAAGGTTTAATAATACCTCAGAATGCCTCAGCATTCAATCTTTTATTTTCTATTTTTTATCTTTTGGGATGGAGTCTCTCTCTGTTGCCCAGGCTGGAGTGCAGTGGCGTAATATTGGCTCACTGCAACCTCCTCCTCCCAGGTTCAAGTGATTCTCCTGCCTCAGCCTCCTGAGTAGTTGGGATTACAGGTTCCTGCCACCACACTCAGCTAATTGTAATATTTTTAGTAGAGACGGGGTTTCATCATGTTGTCCAGGCTGGTCTTGAATGCCTGACCTCAGGGATCTGCCCGCCTTGGCCTCCCAAAGTGCTGGAATTACAGGCGTGAGCCACCAAGCCCGGCCATCAGCATTCAAATTTTGATATGAAATTACTGATGTTATTTTCTTGGCTCTGAAGATTGGTCTTTAGTATTACCTCTTTTAGCTGATTTAGGAATGCATTTTATTTTGCACATTCAGTGCAAGTTATCATGATTAGTATTTATTTATATGTTACCATATAAAATATAAACCGTAGGTATACTTATATAGAAAATATAAAATATAGTCAGTTTGTTCTATTAGGTATTTATTGAACATTTTTGCAGCAGTTTCTTGCACTGGCCTTTTATTACCCTTAGGGGTACCACTGTTAAGAACATCCATAAGCCGGTTTCCATCTGACCTTGAGATACATGCCACCTGCTGGTTGTGTTCTCAGATAGTGGCCACATCCCAGATGGAGCCACTATGAACACTGATAAAGCTTAAGCAAGGGTCTAACTCGAACATAAACCTGGAGGGTATACTTATTTGGTGAAGCAGTAAGCAAAGCGACATCACATTTTCTTATAGCAAGTGAAAGAAGATTGGGACCTCTGGTCTAACAAACGGTTTTCATTTAATGGGCCTGGTGACAGAGTAGGGAAACCGCTAGCACCATGAAGCCCAGCTTGGGCAAAGGGCTGACTGTGGAACTGGGTTCCTTCCCGTCTACTCCCCACCCCCATTCCAAGGCAAAGCCTGATCTTAGGGAATAGCTAAGAAGATATGGATGTGTGTGTCTGTTTGTGTAGGTTTTCTGTCTTTGTCTATTTCTAGCTACATTAAAAATTTGAAACTAAAAATAGTTTTTCCATTTCTTCTATTTCTGGATTATCTGTTTTATCGGTGCTTTTTAGCATACAAAAACCAAGTCAGTTGTACCAAAATTAAATAAAATGGTTAAGAAAAGGCTCTGATTCAATAGACATGCCGAAGGGTCTTCCCATGACCCAGATGGTAATCGTTTATCTCAAACTATCCTTTTCTTTAAGGACAAATATTGTGTGTCTTCACACAGATACATTGTTCCATTTTGTAGCCATCCTAGCCTGCACGCTTAAACACATGAAACACGCTTAAAGTTTTGAACTAAAGCTTAAATCATTCTGTGCCATACAACGTGTTCCTGAGTGAAATCTTAAATTCTTTGACTTCCTAATGTTCCTCCAGTAAGCGTATACCACTGTATGTTAAATGGTTAAATCTTTTTTCCCACGATTTTCTTGCCAAAGTACCTGTTACTTCCTCCCCATTCTTCCTTTGGAGCCAGGGAAAGACAGTGAGCCTAGCCCAAAATTCTTCAGCAAAGTGTTAATGCCTCTTGAGTGCAGAACAGGTGCCAAGTCACAGTCAGTGTGCAGCAGGGACCCAGCCCTTCCCGTGCCTCTTTCTTACATTTCAAAGTTAGCTCCCTAGTCAGAGGAAGTGGAACAGTATAATGGGATTTGCGGATTAAATCAATAGGATTCCAGATTGAGGCTATTTTTTTTTCTGGTAGTTGTTTGATTGTATAAGTCCTGAGTTTCTGATTTTCTAGTTTTTGTTTTTCCTATACTAAACATTGATCAATTGTGTGATTAAAATGTCAAAGCCAAAGGAAAGAAATCTAAGAAAGAAATATAGGATGTTCCTCTTCAGAGGCAGAGAATGGTTGGTTACTCAACAATCATTATTTGTTGACACAGGTCTATAATCTTTCCTCTGCAATTCCAAAATCTGAAAAGTTTCCTGGGGGAAAAAAAGTCATTTTGTAAGGTTGAATATTCATAAACAGCTTCAGAAATAGTAACATGTTTGATTAGAGGGTACTGCTCCAAATCTCACTGGAAATGTCATATAATATATGCTATATAATCTGTGTTACCACTATCAAATTCAGAATATTCAGATATCCAAAACGCTTCCTACCTTACATAGTATCATGGACGTATGAGTATGTCCAGACTCATCAAAAGGAATGCTTAAACATGGGCTATGTTTTTGAGTATGAATTCTACTTCAATAAAGCTGTTAAAAGAAAAACGAATTTCACATAAAGATTATAGGCCTAAAATAGTTGCCTAATCTATGAACCTATAAGGAGGCCCGCCTCCCAAATAAAGCCACAGGGTTTAGGAACAGGAAGGAAAGGGATTTTTAGGCCAGATAGATAGGACTTTGAATGGACCTCCCTTAAAAATGACGACTGGCCAGGCATGGAGACTCACACCTGTAATCCCAACACTTTGAGAAGCTGAAGCAAGAGGATCACTTGAGCTCAGGAGTTCAAGACCAGTGTAGGCAACACAGTGAGACCTCATCTCTGTCAAATAAATAAATAAATAAACAAATAAATAAATGAAGCCTTAGAGACTATGAATTTTAACGTATCACTGCATCAATTCCAAACCTGATCCCATGTCTAATGAAATGTGGCGCAAGTGCCTAGAGTGCTAGGTTCTGTGCTAAACAATTTGGAAATTACAAAAGTGGATTTTAATTTTTAGGGAAATCTTCACCTTGCTAACAGGGTTGGCAGAATTAGCAAATAAAAATACAAGAACCTCAGGTACATTTGCATTTCAGACAAACAGAGAATCGTTTTGTAGTGTAATTATGTCCCATGCAATAATTGGGACATACTTAACGTTAAAGTCATTTGTTGTTCATCTGAAATTCCAATTTAGCTGAATGTCTTCTGTTTTATCTGGCAGCCCTACAAGTTAATAAATTTGTAACCTTGAACCATCTCTTTATCAAGTATTGCACACTTCAGTGTGGTAAAATGATTTTTTAATTGGTATTCTAGAATATTCTGTGTAGTATTGAAACTCCAAAGAGTTAGCAAATTAAATTTGTTTATTCCTCAGTAATACAACTTAGAAGAGAGAAAATTTATGTTATTGTCTTCTAACCATGAGATCTAGCAGAATAAGTAGTCTTTTGACAAGCCTTGCGTTTTCAAGATCGTTCAAGATTATTGGCAGCTCGTGTGCAAGTTCACATTCTTTAGTGTAAATTTTTAACAATCCTGATCATTTGTATGGTTAGACGATAAATATTTTGCCTCTGAATTTGAAATGTATCTTCCCTGTCTATATGAATATTGCATACTGGAATCTGTCACAGTTTTTGTTTGGGTTACTTGAGACATTTAATTTAAATGTAAAAAATTGACAATTGGGATATTATTTGTAAGCGAGGGCTTTTATACTGTAAAGTAAAGGCATTGGGACCAAATATTTTACGAATAGTTTTTGGTGGATCCTGTATTAATGTTCTGTATATTCATTAGAAAAATCAAATTGTAGTTCATTGCTTTTGCCTCTCGCATAACCCTGGGTGGCTAAGCCAATGGGTCTCAACCTGGCTGCATATCAGAAAACCTGGAGAGATTTTTTAATGCTTGTTACTAAGCCTTCTATCCCTGGATCTGTAACTAAATTGGGGCCTGGGAAATAGTTGTTCTATTGGTTCTATTGGTTCACATTGTTCTAATGGGTTAACTGGACTGTGCTACATGAGGACAGGATCAATTGCTGTCTTTTCTCTCATCTCCTCTAGTTTTCTTTCAATTGTTATTGGGCAAATGAACAAACAACTCACTGTGGAAGCAAATATGGGCCTAATTTTATAAACTGATTTCTACCTTAATTTACCCATGGGTAACTTACCTTTGTCTGTATATGAATGTGGAACTCTAGAAACGTCAGTCTTAAATATACAAAGTAGGTCAAAACTGGCATGAATTTGTGACCCAACTGGATTTTGCTGGTACATCGAGAGAAGACAAGTCAAAGTGAGAACAGTGCTGTCTCTAGGAAAGTCCCATTCTGTTTGTGGTTTTATAAATGCCCTCTTGTACATCTAGATTTTCCTGGAGTGTTCCAATTCCTACTAATCTTATTTTTTTAATAAAGTGAAATGCGTTAAATTTATTAAAAATGCATTTTAGGCTAGGTGCAGTAGCTCATGCCTATAATCCCAGCACTTTAGGAGGCCGAAGTGGGAAAATCACTTGAGCCCAGGAGTTCAAGACCACCCTGGGGAAAATAATGAGGCTCCCATCTCTGCAAATAAAAAATAAAAAATTAATCTGGTATGGTTGTGTGCACCTGTAGTCCCAGCTACTTGGGAGGCTGAGATGGGAGAATCAATTGATCCCAGGAGTTAAAGGCTGCAGTGAGCTGTAATCACACCACTGCATTCCAGCCTGGATGACAGAGTGAGACACTATTTTAAAAAAAAATTTTTTTTTTTGGCCGGACGCAGTGGCTCACGCCTGTAATCCCAGCACTTTGGGAGGCCAAGGTGGGTGGATCACGAAGTCAGGAGATCGAG
>NW_012109809.1:481922-565038 GCF_000951045.1 Mandrillus leucophaeus | reverse complement strand
AAAAAAAAAAAAAAAAAAGAATTCATTTTTTTTCCTGAAAGTACATTTATGAATCTTTTTTAAAAAGTTATATTCTCTCCCAATTTGGTATTTGTAAAATATTATTGTGCCTATTGTAGTTAGAATAGGTGAGTTTACCAATTTAAATATGGAGAAATGGAATAACCTCAATCTTAGTATTTTGCATTTAAAAAGCAAGAATCCCTAAACCCTCAAATGCCATCTATTTTACATTCACTGTAGAAGGTGAAACTTTCAGCTCTAATTAACTGCTTGCCTAGAGCTAATTTTCCTTTAACAACTTCCTGGGCAATAAATAGAATAGAGGAATATTAATTTCTTTCTGGCTCAAAGTTGGTCTACTTCTGGCACTCACAGGAGTTATATCACCTCTGCGGTCCTCTGTGATTTACAGCTGGGCCCACCTGCCACTGGTGTTCTTTCATCCTTCCCCTTTACTTCCTTTGCCCTAGCTTTGGCCCCACTGAGCTTTTGCTCTGGGACCCAGGTAGTGGTCACAGCATTACTGATAAACAGAGAAGCTGCAGAAAGTTCTAATAGTGCTTGATTGCATATTCTTCTAGATGACCCCTTGCATGAATTATGAAACGTTTTAAGCACCTTGGAAGTAAGGCGCTATTTAAATGTAAGAATTTTTTTTTTTTTTTTTTTTTTTTTTTTGAGACAGAGTCTCGCTCTGTCACCCAGGCTGGAGTGCAGTGATGCGATCTTGGCTCACTGCAAGCTCTGCCTCCTGGGTTGACGCCATACTCGTACCTCAGCCTCCTGAGTAGCTGGGACTACAGGCACCCACCACCACGCCGGGCTAATTTTTTTGTTGTTGTTGTTGTTGTACTTTTTTTTTTTTTTGAGACAGAGTCTCGCTCTGTTGCCCGGGCTGGAGTGCAGTGGCCGGATCTCAGCTCACTGCAAGCTGCGCCTCCCGGGTTCACGCCGTTCTCCTGCCTCAGCCTCCCATGTAGCTGGGACTACAGGCACCCACCACCACGCCGGGCTAATTTTTTTGTTGTTGTTGTTGTTGTACTTTTTTTTTTTTTTGAGACAGAGTCTCGCTCTGTTGCCCGGGCTGGAGTGCAGTGGCCGGATCTCAGCTCACTGCAAGCTGCGCCTCCCGGGTTCACGCCGTTCTCCTGCCTCAGCCTCCCATGTAGCTGGGACTACAGGCGCCCGCCACCTTGCCTGGCTAGTTGTTTGTATTTTTTAGTAGAGACGGGGTTTCACTGTGTTAGCCAAGATGGTCTCGATCTTCTCTGACCCGTGTTCCGGCCGCCTTGGCCTCCCAAATTGCTGGGATTACAGGCATGAAAGATTTTTTTTATTAGTTGTTGATTTGAGTTTATTATTCACAATACAAACATTTGAGAGCATCAGGAATACTTTTGTTATTTCTTCAGATTTGAGACCTGTGTTTTAGGCCAGTGGCTTTCCGTATTATCAAATATCGTTTCAGTGTTTTCTATCGAAGATAACTTTAAATTTTAGGGCTTTATACGTGTGCTGTTAAATTATGATGCATAGTCGTCTTCTTTTTTTAATTACTTTTTAGGTTTCCATTTGTAAGTAGAGTTGCTGCAAACTGGCGATGCAGTACCTAGAAATAGAACTCTTGGGATAAAATTATTTTGCTGTGTAAATAGGGCAATCTTTGATGCACACACATAGGAAAGAACACCTTTTTTTAGCCAAAGGACAACAAGTATTCTATATTGCTGGTTTTATTAGGGAAAAAAAAAATTCTGAAACTAAAGACTAAATCTAACGGTGCTAGTATATTCAGTTTTACTATGGATTAGCACACGTGGGCATCCTTTCTTCTGTTAACAATGCCATTGCTTTCTCCAACTCTTGCACAGTTGGTGTGTACAGTGAGCAAACTTAACCATTGAAGATCAAAGAAATTTTCTTTGTAGTCTGTTAAAGTTTTAAGTTGTTACAGAACCATGTTAGATTGATACATGAAGTAGGGGTCTCAGGTTTATGACTTCTGAATTTAATTATTTTAAGATAATTACATTTCTAAAGCCAAATGTACATTTCTAAATTTAAGTCAAAAATGGAGACTCAAGTGAACTGGTATTGATGTCATGTAGTTTTAGATTTGGACCGTAACGTCTTTTATACATAAGAAATCATGGCCATTTTGATAAAATGTAGTAAGGATAATTTCATAGGACTATTTCGGAGGAAAATCCTTAAAAAGAGTCCTTCTGTGATGTGCTTAGAAGCTAGTTTTGTTCCTGCCAGTTTATATGAAAAGAATATAAGGAAGGGAAAGTGGGGGTCATTTCACTTACCAAAGGTCAGATTGTCAAAGTGCTTCATAAAGTGCTTTTGTTCAGGCTGATGGTGTTACACAAGGAGAAAACACATCTAAAATTTGTTTCAAGTGTTCAGAGCATCATAAAAAGAACACAGGTTGGGAAGACTGGCACCAAACAAACTGAAGTTTTGTTTCTTAATTTAAGAGGTAGCATTGTAAGGCTGTGTAATCACTGTATTAGAGTATTTGCCTATTATGTCCTGGGGAATGTCCAGGGTCTCATTGGCACATGTGACTTGGAAGGGATTTAGTATTCTCTTCCTTCTCCTTTCTTCTCTGACTCTTTTCTTTTTTTCACAGTCCGTGTTTCAGTTTATTTGTGTGTCAGTCATTGTGGGAAAGTCTGTATTTCCACAGTCCCTGTCACGTTTTTGGTGTGTCTGAGCTGCCTATGCCTCCCTCTTGCTGCTTTGTCTGTCTTGCAGTTTTACTAGCTCTCTCAGTCTTTGAATAATCTCTCTGGATTAAGATTTTCTAACTCTGTAAATTCTGAAGTTTTCCAAATAGCTAGAACTGTTTCAGATGATGGGGCTGTAATTTAATACACCTAGAATTCCTCTAACCTGAGAACAAAACCAAGAAATTCCAAAACTTGCCATGCGAAGGCCTTGAGCAAGTTAGGCTATGACAGTCCTTGAGGCAAATGCCCTCTTTCCTTTGTCTGGTTCTCTGACAGGTGACTCTTGGCAAGTCTTGCTTATGAATTTGCTTGGCATTTCTTTTATTGTTGGCCAGTGACCAACACTCAACATGACCATTGCTTCCCCTGCTTTTGTAACATGGTAGCAGGACGGAGGGAGGGAAGGAAAGCGGGAGTCATTGCCATGAAGTGGACTGTGCTTTGAGAATAGAGAAACCCAGTCCCTTTGTCTTAACTTCCGCTTATATCCCTTTATCCTAGCCACTAACAAGATATGTTTCTACATTCATAGAATGTCCAGAGTTCGTGTATGTTTGTTTGTGTTATCCTTGAGAAATGTTCACTAGCACCTGCTTGGGGTGTGAAGGTAATTTCTATTCTATTTTCTGGTTTCTGAACTTCAGGAGAAGGTAAAGCTTGATGCTGAAAGGGAAAAACTAGAGAGGCTTCAGGAGCTTTACTCCGAGCAGAAGACCCAGCTGGACAATTGTCCTGAGTCCATGAGGGAACAGTTACAACAACAACTGAAGAGGGTCAGTAGCAAACAGGAATGCACCAGTTATTTTGCTTTTCGTTTTTGTTTTTCACTTAAGTGCCACTTACCTGTGACTTACTACTTCATATAGCGTAAGTTTGCATAAGTTCTAGTCATTAGATATGTTTAAATGGAAATATGCATGCTAACAGTATATATTATTCCATGCTGATCAGTTTTTTAAAATTCCTTGTTAGAATCCTTCTCCTAATTTATAATGCAAAACTATTTCTGGAGTCATTTTTTATGTGTCTGTGACAAAAGAAGCTATTTCTGATTTGTAACCAACATCAACATTGTAGCATTTGTATTAACTGACCTCTTCCCCTGCATTCTCTGCTGCATCATGAATCCTATTTACCCTTGAATGTTTTGTTCTTTAGCTTGATTTTAGACTCTTGTCCCCAAATTATCCTATTTTCTGATTTGCTCCCCACCAGCAGCTGTTCTTTTGTTTTTCCTTTTCTTTCTGCTGGTTAGTGACATTGAACTAATTAGCCCAATCACAACAATTAAATACCAAGACCCAAGATGTGGGGCATCACTAATGCCCCCAACATCTCATGTGAGCTTCATAATTTTTAAGAACTTAATGCAGCATAGACTTTCTAGTTAAGCTTTATCAAGTTATTCTCCGATCTTTAAGGTTGGCAGTGTTTAACACAACCACATTGGTTATCTTCTGAAAGCAAGACTTCCTAGGTGGATAGTTTCACAAACACTGGCGCAGCCACTTAATATTTCATAGCCTCTTGGCAACTGGGTCATTTCCTTTGAACAGCAGCCCCAGTAAACTGCTTCCCTCTGGGGAAGCAGTCGTTAACAGTCTTGGATATCTGAAAGAGTCACATAATAGTAATTTGTCCTAAGTGAGTAGCAATTTATGATTCTACCTGAGTATAACAAGCTAGTTTCATCCATATTATTGTGTTTGTACCTTCTTGGGAATGGGGAGGTTGAAAAGTTTTTTGAGATAGCACATCCTTAAACATTCTTAAGATGATCTTTAATACAAAAATATTTGCTACCTCTGAGAACATTGCTAGGTGAAAAAATAACAGTTAAAGCTTTTCAATGTATTGCAGAAGTTGAGAGCATCTTAATAATGATAATCCAATGCAGCTGTTTAAACTGCAGCATAATAGTTTTAGTATTTATTTCTTACAATGTTGGAGCAAAAAAGTTTTACATGTATTCCCTTTACTCCTTTTATTGTGTACAGCTGAATTTGTTGTAAGAAGGTAAAACTTCCTGCCTCTCAGTCACAATTCTCTGCAAATTTTATGATAAAAATGATTGGAAGAAAACTAGTATTTGTAATTTTAGTTTGTAATTTGTTTGTGTTTATGCTAGTTAACAAAAGAGATGGGAAAACTAATTCTTTAAATATTTGCTTACTGTTTTTTAACTCTCCTTATCACTAAAGATTTTACACAGTCATTGTAATTCCTTATTTACAGTCAGCAGCATTGTTGTGTATTTTGTCCTTCCCTTCCTCTGGTTATCCATTTATTGTGTTTTTATCAACATTGCTCCACATAAAAATTGATAGATTCCATTCACAACTTGGATTATGAGTAATATAAATACTGTTTAGCTTAATCTAGATTCTGTAAGATAACTCATAATATGAGTTGTATGTTGCAAAGATTTTGACTACGAAAGAGGAAAGGAAATGATGCAGACAGTCTTTTCCATTAATTGAAGGCAGAGACTTCTTCCCTTTCCTCTCCAAACAGTGTGTAAAATTCTTATAAAACCTCTTTCCTTAGGAGAGAGAGCTGGCTTGTGATGGCTGCAGTTCACCTGATAGTAAGAGGTCTACTAATTGTTTTTCAAGGATGACGACCAGTATAACTCTTCACCAATGCCTTGGCTTAATCAGTAAAAAGTTCACTTACTTCATGAGAAGTAAGTCCTAAAGTTCACTTTAGGAACTTTCTGTGTTATCACTACTTATCTCCCTTTAGACTTCAAACACTTCAGAATGTGACTTCACTACAAAGCTTTTCCTTGGGCGTTTAACTAGATTTAATAAAGTTTATTTTATTATAAATATCTTCATTAGGTGGTAAGTCACACAAAGTAAAAAATAAATGAATAAGAAGAAAGTTATTTTATTAAACTGCATATGGCCTTGAATACTGAAGCTGAAATTGTAGAATGATTTTGTGCATGCAACATAATGACTTATGGCTGGTCTTCCTACCTTTAAATTGTTATGTTAGAGTCCAAATATTATTTTCATCTGATATTAGTTTTGTGGCCTGTGGTTGGTATGTTAACATGACCTTACCAATCTAGTATTTGATATGGGCAAAGCAGTCCCTGGGTTACTAATAGTGTAGAAAAGAAAGCGACGTTAAATGAGAATGAGTCATTCAACTCATCTCATTTGGAAAAAGATAATAGAAATAATCTCATCCTACCTTCTCATTTCATATATGAGGGTATTTAGGCCCATAGAGTTTGAATGAATTGTCCAAGACTAATGGACAAAATGATTTTAGAGCCAGTGATAGAAAAAAGGTCTACTAATTGTAGATATCACTGGATAATTTTTTTTAATCAAGACCAAAATCAAACATTTATTTGAATTAGTATCAAAAGCACAAGAAAATTATCCCAGCTGGGTAACTGTCTTCTTGTGCTTTTGATATTTACTCAAATGAATGGTTGATTTTGGTATCTTGATGTTTTAAAAAAATTTTATTCAGTGATCTACAATTTTACTATCACTGGCTATAAAATCAGTGTATCCATTAGTCTTGGACAAGTCATTCAACTTCTATGGGCCACAACATCCTCATATATGAAATAAGGAGTATATTAGTCAGGGTTCTCTAGAGGGACAGAAGTAATACTATACACATACACACACACACACACACACACACACACACGAAGCATCCAGCACAGGAGAAGGATGTAGGCTGGGAGGCTAGGCCGGTCTAGTCTTTTCACGTTTTTGTTGTTGTTGTTGTTGTTGTTGTTGTTTGTTTTTTTCCTGCCTGCTTTATATTCTAGCTGCTCTGGCAGCTGATTAGATGGTGCCCACCCAGATTAAGGGTGGATCTGCCTTTCCCAGCCACCGACTCAAACATTAATCTTTGGCAACACCCTCCCAGACACACCCAGGATCAATACTTTGCATCCTTCAATCCAATCAGGTTGACAGTATTAATCACCTCAAGGAGGTTGGACTAGATTATTTCAACTGTCTTTTTCCATATTCCAAAAGTATGTAGTTAAAGTGTAAAAATTAACAAAACCCCAAGTCCCATTTAAATTTGCTTCTGGAGTTGGCCATGAGCTGTTATTACTGCAATTTCTCCTGGTCATACCACATCTATTCTCTTCTTCCTGTCCCTCCATCAGGCAAAGAAAACATAAAAGAACTGCATGTAAACTTCTGCCATATACATTATTTTAAAAGTTACTGGAAAGAAAAAAGAAATTGCACAGAATTTCCTTTAGTGCAGCTGTTTTAGGTCCTTTCGTGCCTGGCCTTTGAGCTTGCCAGCCAGTAGAGATTTGTAACACTCTTTTAGTGAGTGAAGTACAGTTAAATTTTCATTCAATTAGTCATACATACTTCACTTTGAACTTCCTGTATATATTATTCTGTGCTCAATTAAACTATTCCTGCCCCCAAATTCCATTCCCAGACTTCTTATTCATACATAAAATCTTATAAAAGTTTTTATTCTCTCCCTAATAGTTTTTTGTTTAAGATGTAAGTTTATATACACATGTTTTGATGGTTTAGGTAACTTGATCAGATGATTACATCAGTGGAGTCTGAGTGCTGAGCTTAGCTTAATTTTCAACTTTCTTACCTAGTGTGCCATTATTCTCATACAGTGGTTTAAGTATTTACTACAAATAAATGAATGATTCTTTGACTTTCATGCAGGGTTAAAATAACACATGTTGCATATTAACCAGATGTGTGGAGTAAGCAACTGACTAGCAAAGTGTATATATTAAGAGCCATATGGCCACTTTGAATGGAGATTAGTTATAAGCCAGAAAAAGGGCTTATTCCTTTTTTTAAAATCTCAGTAATCTTTGGCCACAAATCAAGCTTAATTGGAAGACCTTATAAACTTGAGTGTATGTGCCTATATGTCAGCCAGTGCATTATTTCAAAACAGAAGATATTGTTTTAAGACCTAACACTTGAGTTATTTCTTAATTCCTTAATTCTTTTAATTCATTAATTCTTTCAGAAGTTATAAATTTGAAATGTCTGATAAACTTGAAATGTCAACCAAACATTTGAAATTGAGTGCATATTTTTTTGGAGCCAAATAAAATGTAAAGAAGTGTTAAGAAATGTTGAATATGTTTTTCAAATTGTGTTTTTCCTGCTCTTAAGCTTTGAGAATTCAGTCTGTGTTGACATGATGGTCTTGTTGCTATATGTATTATCAGTTGTAATTACTCAGTAGCTAATAGCTCTTCTATGAATCATCCCTAGAGTAAAAGTCATTGCAGAAGATAGAAATACATTTCATTTTATCAAAAAGCTTGCTTTATCATTAATATGAAAACCAGAGTGGGGGTGGGGTTGAATATTGATATAGAGATAACTTAGCATATAATTATTTATTCACCTCTCTTTGATGATTTGATTGAAGAACAACCAAAAAATGCTTTGGTTATGTTAGTTATGTAGAGCTGTGAGCCACAGAGCCCAGCTGCCTCTTCCTTTTGGACATAGAGTATGTATAAGTTATATTTATAAAAATATCTGGCTGGGTGTGGTGGCTTATACCTATAATCCCAGGTGAATAGATCCAAGTGAGTAGAGGCTGAGGTGAGTGGATTGCTTGAGTTTGAGACCAGCCTGGGCAATATGGCAAAACCCCACTCTATAAAAAAGTACAAAAATTAGCCAGGCATGGTGGAGTACACCTGTGGTCCCAGCTACTTGGGAGGTTGAGGCAGGAAGATTGCTTGAGCCTGGGAGGTCAAGGCTGCAGTGAGCTGTGTTGTGCCAAGGCATTCCAGCCTGAGTGACAAAAGCAAGACCCCGTCTTCTCAAAAAAAATAATAATAATAATAAGGAAAGGAAAAGAAAAAGAAAAAGAAATCTCCTAAACATACCCCATTTATAAATCATGTTAAAGACTCCAAGAATAAGAGGGTGTTTAAACAAAAAGCATATTAGAGAAGAATCTATACAACACGCATCAATCTCTGCATGAATGCAGATGCATAAATATATTCCTGTTTTCAAATACCTCATAGGTTAGAGAATGCTTTTTCTAGACCATCTGATTTTCATGATTTCCAATCTTCCTTAAATGTCCTCAAGATTATTCTGAGAGTGGTGGTGTTTAACCTTTTGAGTCACCTTTTGTGCCTCATAAAAGCTTGGTTTACACTTTCCAGTAAAAAGGTGTGTACATATTTTTAATGGGTTCATGGAACCCTGGCTTTAAAACCTCAATTTCCAGTTTTTTAAAAAACAGACTTTATTTTTTAGAGCAGTTTTAGATTTTCAGCAAAACCCAGCAGAAGTTGCAGAGATTTCCCACATTCCTTCTGCCCCCACACATGCATAGGCTCCCCTCATTATCAGCATTCTCCACCAGAGCAGTACAATTGTTACAATTGCTAAACCTCCACTGACACATCCTCACCACCTAGAGCCCATGTCCAAAAGTTTTTTGATTGCTTATCCCTTTAATAAAATTATTACAGCATGCGTTTCCTTTGTAGATATATGATACATAATCCATATTATTATAAATATATATAGTGTGCATACCCAAAGAATGTATATATTTAAAATCATGTATACATACTATGCTACTTGTGTATACGTTAGAAAACATTTGTTGAGAAACTGAAAAAGAAAATAAACAATTAAAAACAAGTATGAAGAGGTCTAATTTGTTTCTGCACAGTCCAGCAGATTGTGTTGTGTGCCATCTGGGATGCATGTATCCCTATTAGATACCTCTGGTCTGTACGTGTGCCAACTTTTGACTCTTTAGTCTCCATATTAGTCCTATTTTATATGAAAAATTGAGGAAAAGAAGAGATTGCTCCTTTCCCTTCCCTTCCCTTCCCTTCCCTTCCTTTCTCTTCCCTTCCCTTTCTTTCCTTCCTTCCTTTTTTTTTTTTTTTTTGACAGAGTTTCACTCTTGTTGCCCAGGGTGGAGTGCAATGGCACAATCTCGGCTCTTTGCAACCTCCACCTCAAGTGATTCTCCTGTCTCAGCCTCCCAAGTAGCTGGGACTACAGGTGCCTACCACCACGTCCAGTTAATTTTTGTATTTTTAGTAGAGACAGGGTTTTGCCATGTTGGCCAGGCTGGTCTCAAACTCCTAACCTCAGGTGATCCCCCCCCACCTCGGCCTCCTAAAGTGCTGGGATTACGTGTATGAGCCACCCACCACGCCAGGCCAAGAAGAATTTTCTTGTAACACTATGTTACACCTTTGGACTGCAGATTATGTTTAGATTATTTACTGAGTTCTTTTTATATTTCCTTCTTCATTTTAAAGCCACCCAGTGGGTTTAACGCAAGAATTCTTACCTCCACAGAGAAATCTAAAACTGAGGGTGAGATAAATGCTGCCCACCCCACCACACCCCTTTCGTGTCCCTCTAGTAGTCACGTTCTGGGATTTACCTCCAAGAGAGTGTTATGTTCTAACCCTGGTCAATATTGTAATTGGAAAGATATCTTGGAGCAAAGCTTTTAATAAATGTTTCTTCACATTAAGAAGGTGGTAGTTATCTCAGTGTGTCTTGTTTTCATTCCCTTTTCTCCAAAGGATGCTGACCTGTTGGATGTTGAAAGCAAACACTTTGAAGACCTGGAGTTCCAGCAGCTTGAACATGAGAGCCGTCTAGATGAAGAAAAGGAGAACTTGACTCAACAGCTCCTGCGTGAAGTTGCTGAATATCAACGGAACATCGTTTCTAGAAAGGTACTTTTGCCAGGTGTCATTCAATGTGAAAAATCAAAATATTCTTCTGCATAACATAGCTATGCCATATGTCTGTCTGAATATCACATTTGGCAGATTACAGAGTCTGCCATGTATGTGGCAAGTGGTGTTCCAAATTAGACAAATTGAGACACAGTACACTTTTGTTGCATAATGCTGTAGATTCATTTATGAATAATACCTCATTGTTTCATTCATGTGAAAACCAAGGCATAGAAAATCAGGAATTCAGATATTGGTTTTAAATTATTTCTTTCTGCGATCCTAGTAACTGGGTTCAGAATAATTCTGTGAACAAAGTCTATTTTGGATTTTTCTCTGTTTTCGTTGCGCAGTAGTTCTCAGAACTGGCTGATAGCTTATTACCATTAGAAGTAGAATGCCATGTGGATTACTACTGACTCCACCCAACCCCTAGCACTTAGATGTCCAGCCCAGAATTCAACTTTGTTCCAGAATTTAGAATCACACCCAGGGCTCTGTATTAAACCAATAAAATTGAGGAAAGGAAAGATAAGAGAAGGTGTTTTCTTACACTCTCAGTTTAAATAAGAAATTCCATTGTTTTTTTCTCATGAGGTGTACCCAAGATGTTGTAAAAAATTCATCAATAGCCTAAAACAAGATTTCCTGTTGACTTCTGGGTTCTTCAAGATAGGTTTTAAGTCAGTTGATCTATATTCGCCTTCAGTAAAGAAAGTATTGAGGCTGATAGGTCAAAGAAATGCCCCACAGTCTCTTGGTAATAATCACTGCCCACCATCAACTAAAATGCAGTCACTGTTATTCCCGTTGTGAAACTTTTTTTCTCCCTTTTCTAGGACAGACTGGCAAACCTTTGAGTGTCTAATGTACATCTTCCTATGATCATCTCTTTTCCTCCAGGAAAAAATTTCTGCATTGAAAAAGCAAGCCAATCACATTGTTCAGCAGGCTCAGAGAGAACAAGATCATTTTGTGAAAGAAAAGAATAATTTAATAATGATGTTACAAAGAGTAAGTATTTCCTTTTCAGCACTGGCTACAGTAAAACATAGGTTCCAAATTTAGGGAAATTGCTCCTTTTAAAATAAACACCTTTTAATAGTGAATGCCTATACAATTTAAGGAAGATTTTTATATACTTTTTAATTTAATCCTCCACATTAATAAGAGGATACTATGAACTATTAACTACCATTCAGAAAATAAGCAAGGATGTTTTCTTCATGCTTTTTTCACATTGTAAAAATCTTAACAATGGAAAGTCTGTATTTTTAAATGATTATTTTCCTCTTTTTAAAAAAAGTCATACCATTCATCAAATAGTTAAAATGCATTCTAACACCAATTTAGGGTGGACTTAAGGAAAAATGTTCTTTTTACTACTGTCAAATATTTTGGCCCAGCTGATCTGATGTTTTGAACTCCAATTACTTGTACACGAGTCTTCCTAGCAAATGTCACGTTGCGTTTAGTTTGAATTAATTGGGTAGGTAGAAACTCCATATGGTGTAGTCGAGGGGCGGCAAGATCATCCTCGCTAAAGAGACTGTGACCTCTTATGGTCCAGCACCTAAAGTGACTACCTGTAAAGGGATTTCTTTGCCCAAAGACATTGAAAAGCAAGGTGTAGCCTAACTGTCTGACATGGCCCCTGGTGTCATTTCGGCAATAAGACACCAAACGTTAAAGTTAATGGGGCTAGTCTCAGATCTGAACCCTGCATTTAAGCCACTACATTAGCAATATGGCACTTGGGATCATGAAAATGTGTGATAGACCCAGAATGGCAGGCAGAGAAACACCAAATCCAGAAGGAAGTATTGAAGGATGAAGCTGTACCATAGTCCCCCCTAAAATAATTGAGTATTCATTCCCTTCTTAGCTATTTTAGGTTAAGAAGAAAGGGGAAGGCCTGACACTGTGGCTCATGCCTACAATCCCAGCGTTTTGGGAGGGTGAGGCGGGCAGATCACTTGAGGCCAGGAGTTCAAGACCAGTCTGGCCAGCATGGCAAAACCCTGTGTCTACCAAAAATACAAAAAATTAGCTGGGCATGATAGCACACACGTGTGATCCCAGCTACTCAGAAGGCTGAGGCAGGAGAATCGCTTGAATCTGGGAGGCAGAGGTTTCAGTGAGCCAAGATCATGCCACTGCACTCCAGCCTGGGCAACAGCGAGATCCTGTCTCAAAAAAAACAAAAAACAAAGAAGAGAGAGGAAAATAGGTCCTTCACACAGAATCATGAGCCCACTTGAGGTGCCCCAGCAGCTCGCACATATTTCTAACAACTTCCATCTTCCCCCTTTTCCCACCTAGAAATTTCTGAATGGAGTTGTATTTTCCCTTTCTATCCCTTGCTCTGGGGATGCTCTGTTTCCATTAGCATCCTCACTACTATTTTACCTTTGGCACACAATATTCAAAGGCCCAGCTTAACTTAGATAATGTAATATATAGTATTTAATATTTAAAATTTTAGCCAAAAAAAGAGAAAAACTCTTAGTGATAGATTTTATAAAATGGGTAAGCACAATCACAGATATAATATTTTCCTATTAAAAATATATGAGATACAATTAGATTGTAAAAATTGTGGTCTATAAGTAGTAAGATTTTTATTTTTCTAAACTGATCTATAGAGACATTTTTATCCCAATCAAAATCCCAACAGACTTTTTTCTAGAAATTGACAAGTTGATGCGAAAATTTACAGTTGATCTTCATTATTCAGGGATTCTCTATTTGTGATTATGTCTACTTGCTAAAATGTATTTGTAACCTCTAAATCGAGACTTGTGGCACTTTTGTAGTCATTCACAGAAATGCATGGAGTGGTGAAAATTGTGAGTTGGCCAATATGCACATTCCCAGCTGGGGCTGAGCAAGGCAGCATCCTGCCTTCTTGTTTTACCTCTCATACTGTAAACAAGTGTTATTTTTGTGGATTATTTAATGTGGTGTTTTTATGTTTTTGCTTTTTGTTGGTGATTTGCTGCATAAAATGCCTCCCAAGCATAGTGATTAAGTGCAGTAAAGTGCTCCTAAATGCAAGAAGGCTGTGAAGTGCCTTATGGAGAAAATATATGTGTTAGATGAACTTCACTCACACTATTATAGTGTTGCTGACTGTCAGTACAAGGTTAATGAATCAGCAATACATATCTTAATATACAAATAATAATATATAATACAATATGCTAATATTAATATCTTATATAATGGCATATAATATAATATTAAGTAAGTGTCTTCAAACAGAAACACACATAAAACAAAGTTCAGTACTGATCAGTTGATGACAATGTTGTGACTAGAGGCTTGCAGGAACCCAACCCTGTGTTTTTTTATAGGAGCAGTGGTTCAGTATTCACTAATTCAGTGTTCGTGGCAACATTATAGAACATAGCTACCACCAATAATAGGAATCAACTGCATATGAAAATGCAAAGGGCCTAGAATAGCCAAAACAACTTTGAACGAGAACAAAGTTGGAGGATTTGTACTCTTATTTCAAGGTTTACTCTGGAGCCATTTAAGACAGGGTGGTGCTGCCATGCAAATAGACATGTATTAAATAGATCAATGAAACTGAACTATCAAGTCCAAAAATGGACCCGTACATACGTACTGTCTTTTGATTTTTGACAAAGGCACGAAAACAAATCTTTCAAAGAAATGGTGCTGGATCAACTGGGTCAACATGGAAAAAAATAAACCTCAGTATTGTCATATGATATATGTAAATTCATTCAAGAGATATCGGAGACCTCAATATAAAAATTAAAATGATAAAGCTTCCAGAAGAAAATATAAGAGTGAAAGTACACTTTTATGGCCTTGAGTAAGCAAAAATTTTTAAAAGAAATGACAAAAGACTTGTATCCAGAACATATTAAGAACTCCTACACATCAATAATAATAGTCATACACCAATAATTTTTTTAAAAAACAGGCAAAAGTCTTGAATAGAGATTTTACAAAAGAGCATATATGAAGAACCAAAAAGTTACATGGGAAAATACTCATCATTAGTCATCAAGGAAATATGAATTACAGCAATAATGTAATTCTGCCTCATAAACTAAAATAACTAAAGAAATGAAAATCTCAAATATTGACAAGAATATGAAGCAACTAGAACTTTCATACATTGCTGACTTGAGTGTAAAATCTATGGTCCTTTCAGAGAACTTTGTAGAAGTTTTTTTTAACATACACCCATCTATGACCCACCACTCCACTTCTAGATGTTTACATAATATAAATGAAAATACGTCTTCATATAAAACTTGTTCAAGACTGTTTAAAGTAGCTTTTTCCATAATAGCAAACAAAACAAAACTAGAAACAACCTAAATATCCATCAATAAGCAACTTGTTAGGTATATTCATATAATACAGGACAGGACTCCTCAACAATAAAAAACAGTGAACTACTGATGCCTGTAACATGGAGTGCAAGAGGGTTGGCACAAAAGAATGCATATTGTATGATTCCATTTATATAAAGTGGTTACATTTTATAAGTAGGCAAACACTTTATAACACAGGCAAAACTAGTGTGAAGGCCATGGAAATCAGAACAATGCTTGCTCAAAAGGGTGGAAGTTGACAGGTAGGGGCATGAGGAAATGTTTGGGGTGACAGAAATGCTCTTTATCTTGTCTGGGATATTATTCCATTTGTTAAAACTCATAAATTTATGTACTTAAGATCTATGCATTTCACTGAATGCACATTATCTTTTTAATTAAAAATATTTTAGCCCCAGCCATGGCAAGGACATGTATACAAATTATACCATGATAAAAAAATGACCCATAAATGTTGCTTAATACCAAATTAATTCAAGATGAATGGTAGACACAAACATAAAAGCTAACACCATAAAGTTCCCAAAAGAAAATATATCACTGGGTTGTGATATTACATCATCAGATATTATGTCATCAACAACATCATGTGATATTACATCATCAACAACAATTATGTGTTACTTGGAAGGATTAAAAGAAAATGACATTAGAAAATAATTTTTTTTTTTTTTTTTTTTTGAGACAGAGTCTCGCTCTGTTGCCGCCCAGGCTGGAGTGCAGTGGCGCGATCTCAGCTCACTACAACCTCTGCCTCCTGGGTTCACGCCATTCTCCTGCCTCAGCCTCCCAAGTAGCTGGGACTACAGGTGCCCGCCACCAGGCCCAGCTAATTTTTTGTATTTTTAGTAGAGATGGGGTTTCACCATGTTAGCCAGGATGGTCTCGATCTCAACCTTGTGATCTGCCCACCTCAGCCTCCCAAAGTGCCGGGATTACAGCCGTGAGCCACCGCACCTGGCCGAAAATAATGTTTTTAAAATTTTATTTTTATATAAAAGTAAAAATAAAATATACAATTTATTTTATATTTTTTATATAAAGTTTTAAAAATTTTATTTTAAACACATTTTTAAATGACTATAAAATTTATTAGGAATTAAAAGTTATATAGCTAAGTATGTTTGGAAACAACTCATGCAGCATATCAGCTGGCAGAAGATGACCGCTAGGATACAGATTTGAAGTTTTGACTGAGTATGATGAGAGGAAATAAAATGAGGGGAAATATGTGAGATACTGATGTTAGTCTCTAATGCAAAGTCACTGTGCTTCTCAGTTGTATCCAAGGTTGGCTTTTAAGTTTAATAGGTTTTGTATTCCTTCAGGAAAAGGAGAATCTTTGTAATTTGGAAAAGAAATACTCCAGCCTCTCTGGGGGGAAAGGGTTTCCCGTTAACCCCAATACTTTAAAAGAGGTAAGCTATGATTTTGCATGTCACTTTATATTGCCTTAGAAATCAAGAGATGTATCTCAGCTTTATGCGATTAGCTGAATAATAAAAATATTAACTCAAAGGACCTATGAAAGCACTCATTGCTTGGATGGTTTCCCCGCCTTTCATTATGTATGCTTTGGGGATTGCAGAGATTATTCTTGTGTCTAATGTGGATGCATATTTTGTGTGTGTGTGTGTGTGTGTGTCTACTTTGCTGGGTAGTGACATTGTGGGTTAATTTGGTGTTTCAAAAACTTGAAGATCCAGACCAAGATGAGTCTTAAATTCTCCTTTTTCCTTCCTGAGTCTCCTTTCTCCCTCCCCTCTGTTATTTTGCTTCTCCTTCTCCTGAGTCTTGTAGAACATGAAAATGCCTGCAAACATTTGAGAAGGTGGTCTGGTTTCTTTCTTTTCCCTATCTCCCTACCCCACCAACTGTTGTTTCTGCCATTTTCCACTGTAAACTGGAAAGTCCTATTTACAGTAAACTGTACATACTCTTTATCTCTAATATCCACCTTTCTCCAGTCCCCATCACCACTTTCCCCGCCAGATATCTTAAGGAACTACACTGCTACGCTGGGAGAATATTTTAACTCTAATTTGGAAAATTATAGCTGAGAAAAAAATAGTTTTTTTATATATATATATATATATATATATATATTTTTTTTTTTTTTTTTTTGAGACGGAGTCTCACTCTGTCACCCAGACTGGAGTGCAGTGGCACCATCTCAGCTCACTGCAACCTCTGCCTCCTGAGTTCAAGCAATTCTCCTGTCCCAGCCTCCTGAGTAGCTGGGACTACAGGCGCCCGCCACTACACCCGGCTAATTTTTGTATTTTTAGTATAGATGGGGTTTTACCATATCGGTCAGGCTGGTCTCAAACTCCTGATCACAGGTAATCTGCCTGCCTCGGCCTCCCAAAGTGCTAGGATTATAGGCATGAGCCACCACACCGGGCCTATATTTATATTCCTTATATGTATTGTTTTTCTAAAAAGCTAAAAGAAAAGCTTGCTTCTACATAAGTCTTTGCATAATTAAAAAAAAAAAAAACCCTTTAGACAGTGGAGTTAGGATTCTTACGTAGAAAATATTTTTGTGTGTATAAGTATATGAAGCAAAATGCCCATCACAATAAGTGTGACTGTATATGTACCTCAGAATCATTTTGTGAAATATTTTTCCAAAACTTTGTTAGATCATTCAGTTTCATAATTTCTTTTCATTATTCAGAACATGGAACTGTCAGGTTCAACGAACAAAGCGTGGTTGTGAATAGAATGCCATGGCCTAAGATAATGTTAGCAAGGTGGGTAAGAGCAGGTCTTGTGAGTCTGTTAAAGAAATGTGGTCTACTTCATGTGTGGTGGGAGGCCTTCAAGTGGTTTTAAGCAGGGAGGTAACATTTGTTATCCATTTGTTAAAGATCACTCTGGGCTGCTCTGTGACTACTGGATCATAGAGTAAGAGAAGCAGATGCAGGGAAATTGTTGTGGAGATGATTGCAGTAGCATAGGCTAGAGAGGCTGGCAGCTTGAATTGGAGGATGGCAGAGAGATGGAAGGAGTTAGCTGGATTAGCAGATATTTTGGAGGCAGAGTTGACAGTTCTTGCTGATAGATTGGATGTTGGCATGAAGTAAATAAATGAAGGTGTCCGGAATCATGCCATTATTCCAGTTTGAGTAATGAAGTATATGGTAAGCACCTTTTAGTGAGATAGGGAAGACTGGGGAAGGAATTGTTTAAGAGGGAAGATTTGGAGTTGACTCTGGACATACAGAGTTTGAAGAGCTTATGGCATCCAGATGAATTAGATGGGCTCTAAAGTCTCTCCGTCTCCTAATAGAAGAATAAAGTCTTTCCTTTTCTGTTAATGAGTTGGTCTTTATTTCCTGCAGACATTCTGATGTCAGAAGCACATTTAGTTTTTTTCACTATTGTTGTGTATCTACAACTCTTCTGCTTGTTGAGTAAAACAATGAGTTGCTATGAGAACACATGGCAATTGTGCTGTGTGTTCACTTTCCTGTACAAGCAGACTTGACTCACAAGATGGTTTTCTTTTTTTTTTTCTCCTCCTCTCTCATTCTCTCTCTTTTTTCTTTTTTAAAGGGGTGATTGATTTATAACCTATTTTAAAGACCTCCCAGGTTTTAAAGCAGTTTACATTTTTGAAGCAGTTAATTAAGTTGTATGGTTTATGACTCACATAAATAATTAAAACTTGGCTTCAAAACAGTCTACTATTAACTGAGCAAAAGAAAAACCCAAAATTGTTCATTTTCTTTCTGATTCAGTATTACATATTGAATGAACTTGACCTAGTTGACTACTTCTTTTCTTCAGTTTAACCTTATAAAACTACATGGTATCTGTCCTGCCTTCTGAAGTGCAAGTGTCTGACACATCCGATTTATAAACAGTCAACTCTGGCATTCTCCACTTTGTTATCAGTCCTTTCAGGGTTTTTACCAAAAATCAAGGTGTTTTATTTTCCAGCCTAAAATTTGTAAAAGAATTGATGGACTCGTAGAAGAATCTTTGTGTCAAATTTAACTCAATTTCACCTTTAAAGGAGAGATCTTATTTTATATAGTTTTTTCACACTGTTTTATTGGGGTGGTGAAAATCATGATTGGTCTGCATAGTTTCCATGGAAATTGACAAGTGCCTTTTCCACAGATTCAGGAGTTCTGCTTCTCAGGTATTTTGTATTTTCTCTAAGCTGAAGCCAGAACTGAATTATTGAGTTCAAAAGTAACTGGAAATTCTCTGTCCTATGGGTAGAGATGGGGGTTAGGGAGGCTGCCTTGAATTGAAACATACCCTGGTTGCAACTCCACCTTAGGACTCTGTGTGTGTGTGTGTGTGTGTGTGTGTGCACGTGCACACATTTGTTTTGCTAGGGAAGGCTCACCTGCATGAAAGGACAGTGTTCTTTTTATTCTCATTTGGTTGAGATGCCCAAAAGCTAGAACCCACTATAAATAATTACTGTTTTATAAATGTTTGCTTAGTGTAAAACCCAGTAGCCCTCAGCCCATTTTCCTCACACTCTAATTCATCAGGAAACAGAAACGGTGAAAATCTAAGAATGAAGATTTGTGGAAAAGTCTCTTTAATTAGGGAGTGAGTGATTGCATTGTCAATTTTACATCTTGGATTTTTTGGTGTGTTATTACTTTAAATGTGTATGTGGTGACAACCTTAATCCATCAACAGAATGAATGCTGATACTTCTGGATATTTTAAAATAGAAGGTTTTGGGTTATTTATAATATAGTTATCTTGATTGCATCAGAAAAATTATGTTTAATGCTTCGAATGCCAATTTTCAAGATTAAGCAATGTAAATCCATTTTAATTGCTGAGTATTCCCTTAATGAAACATTTGATAATACCACAGATATCTGGCTGTGCCGCTCTAAGCTAACTTCATTGTACTGGGAACATTAATACTCTCGCATGCCTCGGCTTTTGCTTTCTTTGTGTTTAACTTCTGAATTCCTCCTTTTAGGGCTATATCAGTGTAAATGAGATTAATGAGCCATGTGGCAATTCCACGAATCTATCCCCTTCCACTCAGTTTCCTGCTGATGCTGATGCTGTTGCCACTGAGCCTGCCACAGCTGTGCTGGCGAGCCAGCCTCAGAGTAAAGAGGTGTGTAGGCGTGACGTTTCATTCATTCACTGCTTTTCTTCATGTCAGAAATTAACCCACGGCCAACTGAAAATGAGGTCCACGAGAGCGTGCGTGACAAATGTGTATCTGTCTGACCAGAGGGGTAGGGTAAGGCTGAGTTTATAAAGCATACCAATTTGGGGGTAATGCTCTACCAATAAAAATTCTAGAAACCATGAAATTTATGCTATAGAGTGGAGTACTAGGAGAAGTAAGTTCAAAGAAATAAGTTCTATGTCTTAGCACTCTAACTCAACTTAGTTTTCTTGTAAATTAAAAAGCCTTTCTAAAATTGTTGATTTGAATTGCCTTTTCAGTTTGACTTTGTTTTCGATTTTGTTTTGTAACATGGATACTTTTAAATATTAGGCCTTTTAAAAGCCTTCTAGGGGAGGGGCCAATAATAATAAATTAAAATACCTCAGTGACCCAAATTGCTTACAGTGTGGGATTTTAATAAGAGGCTAAATTGAACGATACTGCCCATCAATTGTAACTTCTTAATTAAAATATAACAAAACAGAACAAACTATCCATTTCATTTCTATGTCTTATTCTTTCATTTCATGTGGATACATATATACCTTTTCTTTCTCCTATAAAGCAAAGATCACCTGTCTATTCTGGATTTGTGTTTCCTTCCACCCTTTCTTCTCATCCTATCACTCAACATACATCAGCCCCATGGCCTGAATTCATGGCTACATCTGTCGATCCTTTACCTTTAAATGACACACCTCCTCCTCTACCAGCTAAGAAACACAGAAGGCAGCAGCAGCAGCAGCAGGAGCAACAGGTAATTAGGAACTGGAATTTAGAGTTTGGGAATGTTATCTTGGCAACAAAGTTACTTATGTGGAATCTTTTCTTCCACTTTCCCAAAGGCATTTTTTAAAAAGGCAACTTGCATACTTCTCTGATTTTTTTTTCCCCCTCTTAAGAACATTTAGTGTTGGAACATTTAAGGATGTTAGAATTGTTGTGAAGTTTTGATACCTTGAGTGTCCCCTACTGGCTTTTATATGTTTGAGCCCTTTGTATACCCGCATCCTTCAGTTACCATTCAACCAAAATATTGCAACTTACCACAGATAGTTCTCAAAATACTAACAAGCATTTCCATAAAATCTATATATAAAGAGTTATGTTATCAACACAAAATATTTTTATTACACATAATTGAAACCAAAATAGGCATCATTCCCTTGATGTGTTTTGTTAAACACTTCACTCCCTTAATCAGAGTAACTTTGTTTTAATCTGTTTTATAAATTTGTGTGTCTCTTTACATACTTTCTAACAATCCCATGAAGTAAAAATTATCTCCATATTGAAGTTTTGGGAACTGAGGCTCAGTGAGGTTAAGTAGCTTGTCCAAGGTCACACCACAAGTAGTGCACTTGGTCCATAAATCTAGTTTTTATTCACCAGATTTTTAAATAAATTATTTTTTATTCTAAATGTTGCCTTCCTTTTAGAACACTTGGTGTATATTAATGCTTGGGTATTCAAAAAAAAAATCTGTTTCAAGACTTCCTTTCAATTATAATCAAACACCTGCAGGAATTTGGTGCCAAAAGATCCTAAGGAGTCATTGCACTGATGTAGGCGAGCTCTGGTCAGTCATGCTTAGCCCTTACATTTCTTGAAGGTACCTTTACCATCGATTACCATTTTTTAAAGGACTATATCTCTCACTGCCTTAAGGTTACTGCCACCTGGGCTGACATGAAAGGATATTGGTGAAAGGTGGGTGAAATAAGTTATGTATACAAGGAAGAAACAAGGAGAATGGAAGACCTAAATGCCTTCAATTTTGATGTTAGGTTTATCTCTTTAGCAACTTCATTCAAGACATCTCTAGTAGCAAAACAATCACAGTTTACAAATCTGCTCTTTTCTGCCAAATTTCAATTAGACTGTTTTCATTGGGATTTCTTTTCTATTTTATTAAGGTACCATTATGGAATGTTGGAAAGTTATGAATTGCAGAATTTATAATATTTGGTCATAGTGGGAGCTAGATTGAAGTGTTCTGACGTCATTTTTCTATCTAAAAGGAGCATTAATCAGCCAAACTGCAAAGTATTATTATCATCTTAGTATGCACTACCTGGCCATGAATTCCAGCTCTGCCACTTTCCAGCTGCATGACCTTGGCCAAGTTTATTTAACTTCTCTGCACCCCAGATTTCTCAGTACCTACCTCACAGGATTATTATAATAATTTAATGAGATAATGTATATAAACCATCATACCTGGCACATAGCTCTTAATAAATTGATTAGCTAGTATAAACAGTTAATTATAAAGTTAAAATGCAGATTTTTATGATTGGCATATTTGAAGACTGTTTATAAATTTGGTAACTCAAATTTGCATTAATTTTTGTGCATTTCAAAAACATGAGCTTTTAAAATGACTTCAAAATGATCAGACCTAAAAAATCTTTAATTAATAAATCACTTTATATATATGTTTTATTTCTTTAAAAAAATAAAGCAATGTTAAGATTTAGTGAAGCTGAGTGGTGGGAATATGAATCTCTCTTAAATTATCCTCTCTTCTTATCTCTATGTTTCAAATATATTTCCACAAAAAAATTTTTGAGCTCATTTTTGCGTTTTTTCTCTCTTTTTTATTTCCATAGTTTTGGGGGGAACAGGTAGTGTTTACTTACATGGATAAGTTCTCTAGTGGCGATTTCTGAGATTTTGGTGCACCCATCACTTGACCAAGACATCATTTTACTATTAAAGGCATTTCTAAGGGGAGGCCAAGAAAAATTTGAGTAAGTTTCAAGTGGACAAAAATCTTACTTTAGAAATCTGAAAAAAAATAAATAGTCCATTAGAGAATTTTTAAATGTGAGCGATTACTGTAAGGGCTCCTTGGCCAATATCTTTTCAAATAAAAAGTAACTTAGAATGATGCCTTTTAGGAAAACTTTATGTGGATTTGGAGTGTGTTTATGTGACTGAAATGTTATTACAACTTTCAAACAACTTCCCTGTTTACTTGCTTTTTCTCTTTATCTCCTTTTTCCCTTTTCTTGTCCTCCTCTCACTGGTATCTGTGCCATCCCACAGAACTGCCCGGAAGGGGAGAAAGTGCTTACGTGCTTTGTCCACTGGCTGTTCCGCCATCCACATGGCAACCGTCATAATAATTTGTAATTTGTCCTACGGCCCCAAGGCTGCAAGCACTACAGAAGTGAAAGGTGGAATTTTTAAAAGGTTTCTAGGTTCAGCATAAATTCCTGCAGTGTTTAGTATCTAATCAAATATTAGCTCAAATCTATCAGCAAACACAGTGTATGTTGAATAACTTTAAGAAAAATTCTAAAATTCCCTTTTTTTTGTAAATGCATAATTCTTCATTTCTTCAGTCACCTATTACAGTTAGTCAAGTTTTGCTATTTTGCTTTACATTTGCATTTAAAGCACTTTAGAAGTCTGGAAGAAAGGAAAAAACAGCATAAAGAAGGCCTCTATCTGAGTGATACTTTGCCTCGAAAGAAAACCACAACTTCCATCTCCCCACATTTCAGCAGTGCTACTATGGGGAGAAGCATCACCCCAAAGGTAGGACATGGGAGAAACCACGGGCTTCCCATTCCATGAGTCTTCTTGTCATCATATTCACTGATGTGTAAAGGCCTTTAAAGAAAAGTGCTAAATAATCATTAAATTTACTTGTTAGGCAGACATCAGGACTAAATCGCATTTTCTACCTGTTCAGAGGACATCTGAAATTGTATGCTCTGGGGCCAAAGAACATGCTTCAGGGTATTTTCTACCAGTACAACCCAGGTGATGAATGGCATTCACTTACATGACGGACTTCCATGGCTGCGTCCCACATCTGGAAATAAGATAGGATATAGCCTCTGTGTTCCAGGAATAACAGCAACAAGTATTTATTCAGACATTTTCATGTGGCTGATGCTGGGTTGAGTCTTTTATGTGGATTGCCTCATTTGAAAACCCAGCAGCACTAGGCAGTAGAGTACTGATTATTATCTCATTTGTATGTACGGATAAACTGAAGTGTATAAGGTTAAGTGACTAACCAAGGAACCCTCAGCTGGTGTGGAGTGGAGTGGAATGTGAACCTATGTGACCTGACACCAGAGCTCCCTCACGTTCTGCCAACATGCCTGAGGGGATCATTGTGGAAAGAGAAGAGGCAGGTGTGAAGGAGGTTCTGAATGAGACAGACTTTTGAGCCCTTCCCCTACCCTTAATCAGAGTAACTTTGTTTTAATCTGTTTTATAAATGTGTGTTTCACGTATATTTTATCTACAGGAAAGATTTTGCTATTTTTTTAAAAAATGCTGAAACCATTAGAGTGTTAATAGATTTCTTCAGGTTCAGCCCACCACATAACTGAGGATAAATAAAAATCGGTACATTTGTAACAAGAGTAGCTCTTCCCTGTTCTTGTGCATGGTGCGCATGCATTCTTGGCCCTGCATCTGCCCTCTGCTCCTTATGCATGAAGAACTTTCAGCCATTCTTTCAGGTGATTTTGGACAGTGTCTTCCCCAACTGCCTTCACTTTTGGAATTGCTGCTGTTGGAGGAAGTACTGTGATATTGCGACTACCCTGGTGCTTCTCGGGAGGGCCAGTAACTGGCGTTTACCACTTAGCATCAACAAATGTAATTCAAAGACCTACCTTCTCTGCCCTGTACACTTAGATAGGAGCTTTGGAAACAGGGATGTGGCCATTTCCTAAAGGTCCATTCAGCCTGCAGCTTGCCTGAAGTACTCCCTCCTGCTTCCCACAGGCCCACGTGCCCCTGGGACAGAGTAACAGCTGTGGAAGTGTGCTCCCTCCCTCACTGGCAGCCATGGCCAAAGACTCAGAATCTCGCAGGATGCTCAGAGGTACGTGCCTTTTCAATCAAATGTCATGGCCTTTTGTTAAGCATTAGAATTCTTCAGGGGGAGGAAGTGAGAACGGGTAGGGATGATTAGAAGAGGGATCAGCCAAAGGCCTAATTTTACTCTTAATGTGTTCTCTTTCGGGAAGGATAAATAACTTTTCCTATTTATACATATAGCTGGTATATTTTAAACATTCCCATTGTACTTTTTAGATTTGATAGAACTCTTAAACCAGAAAGACCCCTAGAGAATTACTAACCTTCCCATTTGATTAATAGAAAGAAAAGAGAGACCAGTGAGATCCAAGGAGATTACCAGGACACTTAACCAAGATCACTCACCTGGGTTGTGTCAGAGCCACTAAGCTGAATGAACTTTGTGCTAAAGAATCTTTGAGCTGACACGGTAAATATAGCAGTAGTGGCCCAGAACAGAATTCTTGTAGGCCTTTTAATGTAGATTTGAGCTTTTATACTTCATAGTTGTTATGTTTCAGGTAGACTTTGACTCTCAGCATTTTTTTTTTTTTGTAATAATACATTACATTTATAATGGGGTTCTCAGATAGTCTTCATGGGGCTAGAAGAAATTACTGTAACATAGTTCCAGGGCTAAGCTTCTCACTGAGAGGATTAGATTTCTTGTGTTAACACAATAGTTTAAGTCAACAAGTTACATTGTCCTAACTTTTGAGCAGGCATGATGTTAGGTACCAAGAATGCAAATTAATGATAGGAAGCTTGCCTTTGAAATACTTGTAGTCTAGTGAGGAAGAAAGACACAGAACAGATGATTTCAATAAAATGTGGTAAATGGAATAATGGCAGTATGCCCAGGTTGTAAATGGAAATGCTTTGGGGATAGCAGGCATTTGACCTTCAAATACATTCATGCATTGATGGGATTCAAATCCTCCCTTCTAAGCAGGCTGGAATTCAATTCTAGCTGTTTGGCCTCTCTGCCAATGGTGCTGAGAGATAACGCTGGTTTTCCACCAGGAGAAAATATATATACACACACACATACATACATACACATGTGTGCGCACACACACACATATATAATACATATATACTACATATACATATATAAATTTATATGTATGTGAACATAATGTGTATTGTGTGTATATATGATCTCTCTCTCTCTCTCTCTCTCTCTCTCTCTCACTGGAACGAGGTTTTCAAACCATTACTAAAGGCAATTTAAGAATTAGAGGGTATAGTATTCATAATAGGATTGTAATATGTGAGAGACATTTGCAGTGGTAATATTTGAATCAAATACACTGATTAAACTAGTTTATTTTCTTTGCCATAATTTCTTAATAAGCTAAAAATATTCTTTTAATAGTTATAAATAATAAACATATATGAGTCTATTTTGGCTCTCATTTATCACTGTTAAGTTGTGGGTCAAGTCTATTTGCTGTTGAAACATTTTTCTGTAATATTTACATATAAATATTTGAGACAAGGTCTCACTCTGTTGTCCAGGCTGGAATGCAGTGGTGTGTAATTATAGCTCACTGCAAACTCTGCCTCCTGGATTCAAGTGATCCTCCCACCTCAGCCTCCCGAGTAAGCTGGAACTATAGGTGTGTGCTACCATACCTGGCTAATTTTTGTATTTTTTGGCAGAGATGGGTTTTTGTCATGTTTCCCAGGCTGGTTTCGACCTCCTGGGCTTCAGTGATCTTCCACCTTGGCCTCCCAAAGTGCTGGGATTGCAGGCGTGTATTAGACTTCTTTTTAAATATATTTTTCCCACCGTCGGAAGACATCGAAGCTTAGATTGGCCACAACACCAATAAAGACCATGAAGCATTTTCATGTCCTTCAGGTGTTTAAGAGAAAGAGCAAGCATTTGGGAAAGAGGATGGGATCACAAATTATTATACTCCTTGTTAAAAGTATTTCCTTGCCAGGTTTGGTGGCTCATGCCTATAATCTCAGCACCTTGGGAGGCTGAGGAGGGAGGATTGCTTGAGTTAAGAATTTGAGACCAGCCTGGGCAACATAGTGAGATCCCATCTCTACAAGTAATTTAAAAATTAGCCAGACATGGTGGCATGCACCTGTGGTCCCAACCACTCAGGAGGCTGAGGTAGGAGGATCGCTTGAGCCTGGGAGTTGAGGCTGTAGTGAGCTGCGATCATGCCACTACACTATAGCCTAGGCAACAGAGCAAGACCCTGTTTCAAAAAACAAATGAATACATAAAAGTATTTTCTCAAAGAGTAAGAAAAGCTAGACCTTTATAGTAGATGAATAGATTTGCAAAATTGAAGAGCCATTAACATTATCATTTAAGAGGATTCTTGTGAGAATATGGTGAAACCGAGGGAAGGTTTGATCTCAGTTATTCTAATCTGTTTTCCCCTAAAGTAATGGGAATCCCAGGCCAGTTTCATAGGGGAAAACTGCGCTAATTCCCTTCGGCCACATTACTGATGTTCCCGCTGCAAAATCAAATCTATCTTTATCTTTCGTGCTCTTGTTCTTTATTGATATGTCTTTTATGCAGCTGAGGAGACTGCAACTTCAGTCTTTCTCTGCTGTAACTGTAAAGTGCTGTTCCTCTTGAAGAGTTTCATGTAATGTTGATGGGGCAGCTTCTGAGGAAATAGAGAACCATCATATGTGTGTTGGTCCAAAGAGATGTGTTCTCTAAGTTTGGCTCCCCTACCCAGAGGAGGAGAAATCAGGATCTATCGTTCTTAGAGCCCCAGTAGACTGTAAAACTGGCAGGATTTTCTGCACAGCCCAAACTGGTGACTCATGAAAAAACCAGGAGGGATGGATCATAATTTCATTTAGAATTGTTTGAATAGCACTTGTTAACTTTATTAAAATAGCAAATACAAGTAAAATTCTATGGTTTTGAAAAAAAATTATACCTGGCATATTTTCATTAACTCACATTTAGTAGACTTAATCATCTTTTAAACTTACACAATTAACTTAAATACACCTTTTTTTGCTGCTATTCATAATGGATACATCAAGGATGATGGTGTAAGTATAAGCCTTACTCAATCAGCACTGTTAATAGAACTGACAGCGTGAGTCGTGCAAAGAACTTTGAGGGGAGAGTTTAAGACAGAGCTGAGAAACTCAGCTTCTGAAGTTGGAATGGTTATTGGCTTGTGAACATCTTGTGAACGATTCCTTTGTCAGCTTTAGGATGAATGAAATCTTTGTCCTTTTGTTTTTGTTAAATACAGGAAAGTCCAAGAAAGGTATGACAACCTCCTTGTGTGGTGTTTTTGTTTCCAGCAAATATTGAAAGGTCATTGTCAAGTCGTGTTTAAGAAATGATCGGATTTAACACTGTGCAGTGGTGGATTTTTAGTCTAATGATTATTTCTTTTATACAATAGAGAAAAATTGTTGTACATTTGCAAGAAACACAATGCTGGGTGCAGCTGCTGTTGGTTCACTGGCAGCTGCATGACCCTCTTTGTTTTGGCTTTTAATGGCAAGGTCAGACCCTGCAGGAAACATGAATGCTGTGGAAGCATTGTTTTGTAAGATTCAGAATCTGTATAAAGAGAATAGACGGTATTGTGATGTATATGAGCTAAGTGTAAACCATGATTCTCCTTTATCAAGGACAGGTATAAATAAGGCAGGCTACAGTCAAAGGATGAAAGCATTTAGGAAGCTCCTACTTACTCATTTCACTGGAGCCTGTTTTCTAAGAAAGACTTAGTGGAGAGTGAAGTATAGTTTAAATGATTGACTCGAATAGGTAAGATGGTTATTTCGTGTGGCTAGGTGGTAGAGATATAGGATGTTAGACGGTGTGTTATAAAACTTGATGAACTGTGCTTCAAATAATTGAATGGCGTTTTACAAACCTGAGCTCTTAAAAACTATTTGCTACTGTCTGTTTGGAAAAGGAATTGTTTGATAGATAAAATCTGTTTTTATTCTTCCTATTTTCTGGTTGATGAATATGTGTGAAAGATTTATTTGTCTTGTAACAATCTCTTTTGACTATGCATGTATCAAATTTTTTTAAGGTTTCTTGAGTTTTTCTCTGTAAACTGAGAATTAATCTGAAACTGTGAACATCATACCTTGTTAATTTGGTATTGTAACTAACACCATCAATGCGTGCATGTTGGGAGTGTTGAATATTTTTCCTGCCCCCTTGTCATCCTTTTTGATCTTTTATCTTTTTCCCTTTCTACAACCATTCTCCTTCTTCATTCCTGACTTGTCCTGTGCCGTCTTCTTCTGGCTGTGGACTGTCATTAGGAAGAATGAATTCCTCAGCAGGTGAGCTATGACAGGCTGAACTGACAGAAATACTGGTTAATTTTATCCTCTTAACCCCAGGTTATACTTTTAGTCATCTTACTTTCCATATTACAGCCCAGATAGCCGTGTAAAAGTATATACCATATATTGGGAATGTATCGGCAGGACTCTACACATTGTGTAATCGTTAACTCACAAGAGACTTTCAGGTCTGATTAGCCAGAATTAATAGAGACCGGCATTAAAAATAATAATAATAAATGGGCCTTGCACATTTGGTCTCTTGGCTCTCCCAGGCAGTGAAGAGCTGAGCTGATTTTGGGTTCCTTGTGTGGCTGTGATTAGCAACAAGCCTCAATTAGCTCTTGCTTTATACACCTTATAAACTACCCCTTCAGACAGCTATTTCTGTCTGGATAGGAAGAATTTAGAGCATGTTCAAGGCCCTTTTTACTGTCTCAGTTGCTTTCCCACTGATTAATGTTATTCTTGCTACATAATTAAAAAATAGAAACCAAATAGTCTCAGGGGTTGGGAAAGTCTCATTTTTCCCAATCTAGTTTCTTTGCTCCCACTCAGAAAGTAGATGCATTCCACTTCCTTATTTGATTATTTATATAGAATATATAGATGAAAAGATAAATTCATTCAGTGACTGTTTATCTTATGACATCCACGTGCTAAATAAATGGGGGTAAACTGGTGCACAGGACATCTGCATCCCCTTTCCTGATAAAGCTTCCATGAGAGTGGAGGCCTAGACCAGTTTCCTGCTGTTCTAGTGTTCCTTCACTGCATCGGTATCTCTCCTTGGGCCTCCTACCGGCTTACCCAGCCCCTGATCTTCTACGATGTTTCCTCTGTTTAAAATATCTATGCCTTTGGATGGCCAGGCCAGAGCCTGAATCCCAAAATGAGCTCTTTGGAATCACACTGGTTCAGTTGCAGGATCACAGGAGAGGGGCCCATGCCCGTACTGATAATTGCAGGGGTTACCTGTTTTGGGGGCATTTGTTCAGCAGGGAGGAAGCTAGGCCAGGTGACAGTGGCGTTCACTGTGGTCAGTAAAGTGTTACCAGTAGACAGAAATGAGTAGCTCCATGAGGTGAACTTTTCCACTCACATTGGATTCATGGGAAATAAAAATCCTGGGTTGGGAAAGAGATGCTTATTATTGGCCTCGTGGTTTTTCGTTTAAGTTGCCATGGAAATGTAAAATGCTTATCCTATCACCAGAATGACTGGGAGATTCAGTCGTAGAGTCAGATCTCAACAACTTGTGAGTTGGTCTGGGGAATTAACGTTCACAGCCCTTAGCACAGTACAAATTGTAATGTAGCTGGCCCTTCTACATTCACCTGAAACATCTGAGTCATTTTAGTTTACTATCTCCTTCACTCATAAGTTCTATTTCATTATTCTGTGGTACTTTTGGAAAAGTAGCCAAAAAACAACAACAGCAACAAAAAACACAACCCTGGAAGATCTGAGGAGCAAGACATACAGTTGCTTTAAGAAATATGCTCACCTCCTTTCCTGCTTTTCCAAGAGGGTGGTAGTTACTTCATACGGGTTGGTTTTTCCTCAATGTGGAAAACTCAGGGAGAAGAAGAGGTTGGGGCAATGTCACTCAATGCCAGAGAGATAATTCTTCTATGTTTTAAATTACGTGGCTGTCGGTTAGGGATTTGTTTTCCATACTACAAGGAAATACCTTCCATGTAGTTGGTGCCAATGTGAAACTTTTCTATGCCACAAATCTTTGTTTGAAATCATAAGAAAATATACGTGTGTGACCTTTTCAAATAATTTCTGTTGTGTTTTTTTGTCATTTGCATAATAAATAATTGGAAACAACTTAAAAGGAGCAATTAGTAATTCCAAAAGTTCAAGTGTCAAAGGTAAATATTTGAGTAATGAATTATTTTGCCTTCCTTAAAAAAAGGCGCAGCTTCACTCATATGACTATACCAGCTTCATTTCATGCTGTGTGGATTGATCATTATAATTCATGACATTCTGTTTAGTCTTGTGGTGTGCTTTTATGTTTTGCATCTTCCCTTAGCTAAATGCTATGTGACTTTAAAATATATATATATATAAGTATTTATAATTTATAATGGCCGATTATATTAAGGTAACTTATTTTCCCAGAAATGTCTTAATCTGAAATAACCTATTTTCACTTAAATATCTAAAACCACTCCAAATACTAATGGCATGAACACTCTGCATGAAATTAAAACCATTTTACAGAAATTTTGAGATATAATGCTTTGTTAAGGCATCATGGATGTGGCTTCTATTTTAAAATGGAAATGTTTAATCAGTAGCTGAGAAAGCATTGAGAATTACTTCTCTTCTTTCATCCTCTTGCCTACTATTGACCATTTCATTGCTACTAAAACGTTCATTGAAAGGTAGGTAGAGCACAAAAAAAGAGGAAATTCAAATGGTCCAGTTGTGAACTCTGAATAGCTCTGTTAATAACTCCCTGGGTAATGGAAACTATTCGAGTAGACATTCTCTTATCAGGGAGAAAGAGATTACAAATTCTAGTACTGGCTAGAGAAAAGTTTTTTAATGAATTGAGGAATTTGTTAATCAATATGGTGCTTGCTCCTGAGTATATAATAAATAGAGAATTGAAAAGAAGAAAATTTGACTCGTAATGCCCTAAATCAGTGATCAGAGAGCAAGCCAGAGCAATAACACAAGGTAAAGGCAATAACCTACTGTGCCAGCTGATCGAGCACCAGGGTAAAGAAAAGACCTCTTGGCCGGGCGCGGTGGCTCACGCCTGTAATCCCAACACTTTGGGAGGCCGAGGTGGGTGGATCACAAGGTCAAGAGATCGAGATCATCCTGGCCAACATGGTGAAACCCCACCTCTACTAAAAAGACAAAAGTTAGCTGGGCATGGTGGTGCACGCCTCTAGTCCCAGCTACTCGAGAGGTTGAGGCAGGAGAATTGCTTGAACCCAGGAGGTGGAGGTTGCAGTGAGCTGAGATCGCACCACTGCACTCCAGCCCGGTGACAGAGCAAGACTCCGTCTCAAAAAATAAAAATAAAAAATAAAGAAAAGACCTCTTATTTATGGTGCTTTTCATCCTACTGATGCCTGCATTTTCAAATGGTTGTTATCAACAGCTTGTGGAAGGTGGATTGTTATGGTGGGAAAAGAAGAGAGCTAGGGTAGTTAGAGGAGCACAATCTTTGGAAGGAATGTTGACTCTGAATTAAATAAGTAATTGACAGACAAGAACAACTGAAAAAGAGAGAGAAAATGAGAAAAATGTGTAGTTTGGATCTTAACAAGATTAAAAGTGTCAGTGATGATATGAGATACGAGTTTCTCAAACCCTACACTTGAAAGATTCCACCTGCTGTTTTATGACCAGACTGAGTGCTCCTTAAGTTGAATACCGTTGAAGAAGTGCTTGCCCTAAAACCCTGGTTTTGCTTGTCACTAGAAGGCATCTTATTTTCACTTGAACACAGCCATTTCGAGAGGATTCAGGGCTTTTGATTGTGTTTCTGTTTGGTTTATTTTGTGTTTGTGTGTTGCTGGTTGTGCTGAGATGTAGGAATGCCATAGGAAAGTGTCAAGTGATCCTGCTGAGGGATAAGAGATTCAGCAGACCACTTCATTCAAACTGTTGCTTGCACTGAGCATGGCGGTCTTTCTTTGATCTTCTTGGCTTCAAAACAAATTAGACCAAGGCCCAAGCTTCATAGGCAGATGTTTCTGGTTGCTGGCTTGTGTCTGTAGACAATTAAGTTTCAAAGACTGAAAAATGAGGCACACTAACGTATTTATGGCTCTTTCCTTAGGTTATAATCACCAACAGATGAGTGAAGGACACAGGCAGAAATCTGAATTTTACAACCGCACAGCATCTGAATCAAATGTCTACTTGAATAGTTTCCATTATCCAGATCACAGCTACAAGGACCAGGCCTTTGATACTTTGAGCCTAGATAGCTCTGATAGCATGGAGACCAGCATCTCTGCTTGCTCACCTGACAACATCTCTAGGTAAGATTTATTTATGGGGAAGGAAAGAGCCTACTGCTCACAACAAGTAAAGCCATCACTTTGGGAACTGTATATGCACAAGCCCAAATTTTTGAGACATAAAGGGTCTATAATGCAGAAGAGGGTTGGTATCATGATGACCTTTGAAAGTAGTTTCTCTTATCTTGTGTAACTTAGCTAGTCAGGCATCATATAATCTGTTTTCACCTTTATCCTGTTTTTCTCCACTTGAGCTCAAATTTACACTGTGCTCTAAAATTGACTTCCTTCTGTTGGTTAGCTCTAAGCTTCACTTATGCTGCTTTTGATTTAAAAAAGAAGGCCCCAGCACAGTGGCGCAAGCCTGTAGTCCCAGCACTTTGGGAGGCCTAGGTGGGTGGATTACCTGAGGTCAGGAGCTTGAGACCAACCGGACCAACATGGTAAAACCCTGTCTCTACTAAATACAAAAAATAGCCGGGCATGGTGGCGCATCTCAGCTACTCAGGAGCCTGAGACAGGAGAGTCCCTTAAACCAGGGAGGTGGAGGTTATGGTGAGCCAAGATTGCGCCATTGCACTCCAGCCTGGACAAGAGCGAAACTCCATCTCAAAAAAAAAAAGAAAGAAAGAAAAAGAAAAGAAATAATTTCCAACTACAGTCAGAACTTTGGAGGATTTCTTACCCTTGTATTTGTTAAAAGGAAGCTTTCTGCTATCCTGTATGTTAAAATTTTTGTAAGGATTTAAGTATTCACATTTGTATTTATACTTTGAGACAAGCAAAGGTGGTCTTAACATATAAATGTGGCCATGGTACTCCTCCTTTTCTAAAGTTCTGATGTCCCACTACCTACTCTCAGATCCTAGAACCTGGCACTCTAGGTCCAACCCAGCTCCTGTTCATTCTCCTGGTACACCTCTCAGAGCTTAAGGATTGAGAGAATGAAGAACTCTCAGATCTCTGTGCCTTTGACTGTACTGGTTCTTAACATTTTCTCAAAGGATAAGCACAAAGTCAGGGTTTAGTAAGTTAATAATGATAATAGTAATAAGAAGTATCAGTGTAGGTAGTATTCAGAATACTCTTCTATAAGCCAGTTTAATAATTTTAGCAGAATGGAGATTTTATGCAGAATTGACTCTCAATTGTCCGTTTTCTATGACCCAAGACCTATTTTCTGAGCATTATGTTTGTCTACACTGTAAATAATGATATTGAAAAAGCAGAAACACTGTCCAACTCATGTAACTTTCTGGTAGTCACAAAGTGATGTCTCCACAAAAAGTGAAGGGCGAACGTACCCACAACTCTGAGTAATCCTATCATCCTACAAATATTTTTTTGTTACATAATAAACCACGAGACCAAGTTTATGCAACCAGAATTTCAGCATGGAATTACCTCATTAATAGGCTTATAATTTGGGGATATTTTAGTACACGAGTTAAAAACGAATCTTAAGCAGAAAAGATTTTTTAGTTTTTTACTCTTCTTTCTACCAATCTGCAAAAAATTTCCAATTAAGGATGCTTTGTCACAATACACATTCTAAACATTAGTTCCTCATTACCTGCTTCCCTGGTGTTTATCACTTATTTTTCCATCATAATGGTAAGAGCTTATCTTAGAGTATCATGCATTTTGTTTTAAAGTTGATGGTGGTATAGAAGAGAAATGCCTGTTTTTCTCTCCCCTTTGCATTCCAGCTTTTACAGGCATCTTCTACTTTGGCTTTAATTTTTTGACATTCAGAAGATCTCGTAAGACGATGACATTAAATATTAGTAGTTTCTGACCATGGGGATTAGTTATCTGCAGTTGCCAGCACCACAGAGTTAGTTTTGTGCAAAGCAACTATGGAAGATGATCATGGCCACACATAACTACTTGTTAGGAATTACCATTCTGCAATAGTGCTATCATAGAAAGAATTAAGGGACAAATGTGTCTCACCACACACACACACAAAAGGCAACCACATGAGGTGATAAACATGTTCCTATTATTATTATTGTTATTGAGACAGAGTCTCACTCCGTTGCCCAGGCTGGAGTGCAGTGGTGCAATCTTAGCTCACTGCAACCTCTGCCTTGCGGGTTCAAGCAATTCTCTTGTCTCAGCCTCATGAGTAGCTGAGATTACAGGTACCCACCACTATACCCGGCTAATTTTTTTTTTCTTTCTTTTTAGTAGAGATGGGGTTTCACCATGTTGGCCAGGCTGGTCTTGAACTCCTGACCTCAGGTGATCTGCCCGCCTTGGCCTCCCAAAGTGCTGGGATTACAGAAGTGAGCCCCATTAATTAGCTTGATAGTACTAATCATTTCACAATATATGCATACATCAAAACACCATGTTGTATACTATAAATACATACAAATTTTGTTTGTCAAGTATTTGTATGCTCAATAAACCTCATGGTGGGGGGAAGAGGGAAGACATGTAAGCAAAGAAAATGGTAAACGGTGAAATCTCAGTAAACATTGACTATATGAAAAAAAGGGATAAATGGGCATTAGGCTATTGGTGAGTTTGTTCTGACTAACTGGTGAGTTTTCAAGACCTGAAACTTAGTGAAATTCAAATTATTTTCAAATTAATGAGAGATATAAAACATACATATTTGATGTCACAAACTACACTGTAGAATATAAATATAATTTGGTGCCCTTATATGTCCTGCATGCATGTCTTTGGCTTTCTCAATTGGACCAATGAAGTTTATCCCCTTCCATCCATGAAGTCAGGTATTCACAATGAAGGAGAATAAGAATTCCTGTACAAAAATTAAAAGATTTCTTTCCCTTGGATTCTTGCTAGCTGAAGAGAACAGAGCTTACTCTTTTGTATCTCCTCACTGGCTAATGGAAATAATGAGAAGATATTGCCATATTCTTCTCTTTCATGTGGGAGAAAACACTTGGCTAAAAAGTGGTCCAAGGTTACTCTGCCAAGTGCAGACTAATTGTTAAGCTTATAAGGATCCGATATTCCTCAGACAGTTCACTCCTTAATGGATGTGTTTTGTAATGGGGCTGTCAGTACTGATTATAGAATAAACTGTACGCCCTGTGTTCTCTTCGATAGAACTCTTAACCCTAGATTTAAACCATCCTAGGTTTGATTTGCAAAAATATAATTTGAGAATACTATATTAATAATTATCTATAACCAAGAGGGCTCTGATTTTTCATTTTTATATGAATTTTTAATGAATTTATTTTTATATGAATGTGTCTAACAAACGTATCCCTACTCTGTGTCAGGTTCTATGCTATAGGGATACAGGCATGAAAGTCTGTATGTCCTCAAGAGAGTCTAGTAAAGAAGACAGGTACTTAAATGAGTACACAAGTAACATGCATTAGAAACAGCATATGGTCCCCGTAGCTGAAATAGCAAAGTAAGTAAGTTTTGACCTAGGTTATAGTCTCTCTTTTCCAGAACAGTCAACTAGAATGTAAGCAAGTGGAAAATAAAATTTCCTGTTTTGTGTTAAACATTTTCAAGTTTTCGCTTTGTCTTTTAGTTACCTTGACTGTTCTTGCACCTTTCTCTACCTTTGGTTTCATCTTTCACTCGAGTGATATCTTTCTCATCATTTCTTTTGAACCTCTTAAATCTCTTTATACAGTTTTCTGATTGTTATCATGAGGGGGTACTCTTCACAAAACTGGGTGCTATCCATCCATTGCACCTATAGGAGAAGTCATGTTTTAATTGGCATCATAATTTAATAAATGAAGTGTCCACATATATAAAGGGACAACAAAAAGTAGCTCATAATATATATTCCGCAACTGAAGAACATTATATAGGCTCCAGTCATTTATATAGAACGTTGGTGATAGTCTTGTTGGTCTGATATCTTTAAGTCATTAAACTAATGGGAAGGACTCTCATGGGCCATTATTTTTAGACTTTGGAGGGAGCATTTAGAACTCACACTTTGTAAGATTTGGTTTTGGTTTATTTACCTATGAGTAAAGCATTGGCATTATTTTGCTTGCCTCTATTTTGTCTTCTAAACTGAGGTAAGTCAGTGTAACCTACAATTTTCAGAGTTGAATTGATTTGCCTCTTCGGTCCAATGACTCGTAAGTAACATTCTTTAAATTATGTATGCTTGGATTTTATCATGCACCTCCCTTGACCCCGTGTGTGTGTGTGTGTGTGTGTGTGTGTGTGTGTGTTTGTGTATATATTAGAGAGATTTCTCAGTCTAAACCAATATTCTTAAAAGGCTTTGGTTTTTGATTCAGTGCCAGCACTTCAAATATTGCTAGAATAGAAGAAATGGAGAGACTTTTGAAGCAGGCTCATGCAGAAAGGACGCGGCTGCTCGAATCCAGGGTAAGCTTCATATGTTCATGCCGGAGGTCTGTAATACCATGGTGCAGGAGCCCTGCGCTTGGCATCAGGCAATACTCCTCCTTAAGGAGCTGTGTGATCTTGAATAATCACTCAACCTTTCTCAGTCTCATTTTCTTATCTGAAAAATAAAGGTGTTAGATGATTTCTAAGGCTCTCTACTGCAGTGGATTTCCCATAACTTGAAATATATAGTATTGACATAGACCAAAATGAACGCTTGTAGTTTTTTGTTGTTGTTGTTTTTGATGGCTGCTTTGTGTTCCTGCCAAGGAGCAGGGAGGAATGCCATGTCTTTATGCATTATTTCATCCTTCCCAGCTTGTGCTAACTGCACTATTGTAATATTTAAAACCCCACGTTATTATGACTGTATTTCAAGTCAGAATCTGACTTCCTTAGGAATCCCCCAAAATGCTTTTGCATCCTGCCCTAATGGGCACCTCCTTTCCTTTTCTAACTTCCCCATATGCTTCCTCTGTGACCTTCAGCCAGGAAGCTACAGAGCAACAACAGGAATTAGCGGGACCATGGCCTTCAGTTAGAAGACAGTAGTCAAAAGACAGGCTAAATCACATGATAAGTGCTGGGGACAGTTTGTGAGGCTTTTTATTTAAAATGGGAGACTTGCTGGTTGATATGAAATGATGAAATAACTGAATATATTAGCAAGCTGGATTTTCACTAAAGACCACAATTTAATTGTTAATTAAATTTAGTGGTTGCATTTCTGCAGATGATGATTTTGGAAGCTATACCAGGCATGGTTATGAGTTGTTTTCTTGTAGGTTATGTATTATAAGAGACTAGTCTACAAACTAAGATTTGTCTAGTAAGAATTATCTTTTTTATATTGGTTGGAACCATTCAAGTATAACCAGTATGTCTTAAAATAATCATTATTATGCATAATGTTTAGGAACGGGAAATGGAAGCCAAAAAACGAGCCCTAGAAGAAGAAAAACGACGCCGGGAAATCCTGGAAAAACGATTACAGGAAGAAACTAGCCAGAGGCAGAAGTTAATAGAAAAGGAAGTAAAAATAAGGGAGAAACAAAGGGCACAGGTTGGTTGGTCAATCTGAATGGATAAGGGCAGGTTGCCCCCTGGTGGCAGTTCCTAGAAGACAGCTATTCTGTGTCTGAGGATGCTTTCCTGGGCACTGAGCATTAGCACTTGACATGTACAGGTTAAGAGAAGAGTGTGCATTCCTGTGAAAAGAAAAAAAAATGTGAGTTCATTTCAAAACTCTTAGGAAACCACCAACCAAATGACACTTTTCCTTAGTCATGCATGGAACATTTTGCATGGAGCAGCACTTTTTCTTCCACCCATTCCTTGGAGTACATTTTAAAAAGAGAATTATTTTTTTGAGCAGCTTTTAAAAATGCAACTGGATTTGCTGCTGAAAACAAATACAACTGAAACCTTTGCTTGGGGAATGGAAGAGGTTCTACCAAGCCGTCTTTTACAAGCAAACAATCTAGAGCAGGGTGATTTTTCACCATGCCCAGTGTCTTGGTCGTGGTGGTAGTGTTTTGTTTTTTTTTCTGAGCGCTGTATTGTAACACGTGTTCCTCTTTGCTACACTAGGCCTCCACACCTGTGAACAAGCTTGTACTCAAGCAAAATTTGGAGAAACCACACATTTTGTTTAATGTCTTATCTTGGTCATCGTAGATTTTGAATCTCTGTTCTTGTCACTATAGCTGCTTACATAATATGTTTTCTGAGAAACTAACATAAAGTTTTGTTAAGTACTATGTAATTTAAAGCTCAACTCCATTTTATCAAGATTCGCTAGACTCAAAGGCAAAAGATACCATTACTTTTATTCTTTGTGGTTGCTGGCCGTTTGATAGTATAGCAGTTAGAGACTATCTTTAAGACTTTGTGTGTTTTGAGGTATTAGTAAGCCTGTAGCATCTGTTACAACCAAAGTGCCACACAATCAAACGTTAAGTATTGAAGGAAAAGTAGAAAGTAAAATTTGTTTATTTTATTTCATCATGCCCAACCCTGTGCCAAATTTTGACTTGCAGTGAAAGTCATCCATGCTTGTTTACTATCTGAAGTCAAACCAAAAAGCACAGTTCTATTTTAATCCTGATTATAAGTGTTGCCTCCAAGTATGTAGTTAGATCATTTCCCCAAGGCAAAGAGGTGGAGTTATTTAACAGCGTAAAATAAGACACCATTTTAGAACTATCACCCATGGAGATACATGCTTCCTACATTGGAGGAGCTTTCATACCAGCCATCAGTAACATGAAAGACATCTAAATACATCCCTTTGGCATCTGGTCCTGGACAGTTCATTACATTAGGTCGTTTTGATTCCACTTCTGTCTTTATTTTAGCTTTACTTTTCAAAATATAAACCTCTGCTGTCAATTTCTATCGGAATATATGTAAACTGACAAGTACAGCTTTGTGGGATCCTGTGGGGGCCGTACTTACTAAATAGTGTTCAATCAATCATGTCATGCTTGAGATTACTTGAGAATGATTGTTAAGTTGTGGCACAGACAACTTCTGGAAACTTAGCAGTGAAACAGTCCTCATCTGCAAGGAGCAGCCCAGAAAACTTCATACTTTATTACTCTGTGTTTGTTAAGAGCAAAGTACATCTTTTACACTACGATAAATGACCATTTTTCATTTTCTCAACTGCCCATCTTAAGGAATAGAATCAGGTCTCTGAATTTATCTACCACTCCCCTACATATTACAGCATCTTTCTGAAAATCCTATCCACTTTTTAGACTCCAAATGGTAAGTGCTTTGTTTATCTTAAGCTCTTTTAATCATATGGGCATTTTAAAGCTTAGGTTTTACAGTTGATTTCTGCTTCTAAACGTCTGTGACCTAAAACAAAACAAATAGCTATAGATGCAATGAGTTTTGCACTTTTCCAGGCTCGTCCTTTGACACGCTACCTGCCTGTCCGGAAGGAAGACTTTGATTTGCGGAGCCATGTAGAGACTGCTGGCCACAATATTGACACCTGTTACCATGTATCAATCACAGAGAAGACCTGCCGAGGATTCCTCATCAAAATGGGTGGGAAAATTAAAACGTGGAAAAAACGTTGGTTTGTTTTTGATCGGAACAAGCGAACATTCTCTTATTATGCAGGTGGGTGATAAAAAAAATTTAAGCCATATACTCAAAACGAGAACCCTGTGTTAAAGAGCAAAGGCAATTGAAATTCAGTGTAAATAGGTAGGTTGCTACATAACAGAATTAATGGCAATATTAGATTTATAGATGTACATTATTTTATATTTAGATTATATAGTCCATATGATATGAATTTCCTTTCTAGAAATAATAGACATTATATGTTACTTTAAAAAGTGCGAAGCGGTCTATATTACTTCTGAAGTAAACTCAGGTCCCAATAAATATTAAGTAAAATTTATTCTTTAGATCAAAATAGTTCCTTTTATTTGTTCTTCTGTTTTAATGCATTCTTTATTTAGGTAACAAGTTGTTTATGTTCACTGCATTTTATGAAACATCACAATATCATACTAGAAGTACTATCACTATAGGGTGGGATCAGAAAAAATATTGCCTTTCAAACTACCACACCAGAAAAAAAAGAGGGTGTGGTTTGTGATTGATTGATTGTCATACGTCCCATTTAAGTCACACACAATTAGGCAACTGTAGCTGAAAATCATTCAACTATAGTTCATAAACTAGAATGGTCTTTTAAGCACAGACAATAAAGCTCGTTGGTAAACTAGTGATCAGTAGTATTTATTAAGTGACTGAAATATTTTTGGATTCTCAAATGTCGGCTGACAAGAAACATACCCTACCGAATCTTATATAAATGCAGGAATATTAGTGCCACTGGCATACTTCTTAAGAACCTCTTATTTCTTCTGGGATCACATGTGAAACATGTCCATTTTTAGTACAGATATAGCTCTGCTTTCTTTTCAGGTGCCAAAAAAGAGTAGTGTCTTACCAGATGTTATGAAAAAACCCTGTTTTGGGATGACTATCAGTATTTATGAGCATCACCAGGAATAGTAAAATGTATTGATACAATAAAATATAAGTAACAGTCTAGTCATTTAATCAATCCAGTCAGGTCAGGTTATGTTTATAAGGAGAAGTGTGAGAAACCAAGCAGCCTGTGGAAGAAAGGAAAGAGTGGCTCAGGAGCCCCAGAATTTGGAAGATGAGCCAGTAGGGGAATGCCTGCCTTTCACTGAGGAGCACTTTGGATGAGGTTCCAGTTACTGCAGAAGTTAGTGGCCTGAAGCCAGTGGCCTGCCCGTCCCAGGTCCCCTGCTTTACCTCTCTAGGGCTTTTTGTCATTGGGTTTTATAAACATCCAGAGCTGCTTTCTTCAGTTAATACAATTTGGTGTCTGCACACTGCATAAACAAAACTGTATGATGTGGTATTGTCTTCAGAAAACCTCACCCAGAATTTTCCAAAAATACAACTTTAAAGAACTTCAGACAAAACTGCTTCACTCTTCTTCTGTGCTCCTGTTCTCTGTGAGCCTTATTTCATTCTCTCATCTATTGGCCAGGTGAGTGGTTTAATGCCCTGGCCAACTGCTTCAAACCTAAGCTCCAAGCTTCAGACCCATGTAAGTGTGTCTTTCCAAACCCAACCTGCTGGTGACTGATTTCAATTTTTTAAAAATACCAAAACCTTCTTGGTATGTGAAAAATTACCCAGAACCCTAATTCTAAAAAAACAGGCAAAAATTATATTTCATTCACTTTTTAATATGTATTTATGATATAACTGGCTGGTGAGACCTAGTTGGACAAACGCTACCCATTCAGCTCTGTTTACGGTCATCACCTATCAGCTTTGTCCACTCCTACCCCCACCCCTGCTTCTCATACACAACAAGCCCAGGAATAGATCAGTCTGCAGGCAGTCATCCAGATCACAATTCAGGCTGTACTTTACCCTACAGGAGCCACGTCCCTTCTGCTTGTCAGTAAGGGAATTGGCCGTGTACTTGTGAAGGAGCTGCAAATGTGAACGCTGACTGGCAAAGTCCCAGGACTCTGTGTTATTCATGTCCCTGGTCTCTGTCCTTGGCCTCCTGCATATTAACTGGGATCTTTAGGAGAGTCTCTAAAGAAAACCGAGGCCTAGAAAATATGTCTGCAAATTGACTGAAACTTACTGAACGTGGTATCAGTTAAAACAGTGTTTCACAAGGAATAGGAAAAACAAACAAAAAATTATAGTCCATGGGCAAATAGGTTAGGATATTTTGGATTAAATGCAATTAAATAGTTTTACTCTCTGCTGAACCTTTCAGGGCCATTATTTTTTAGACTAGCCTTTTGTAGTTAAAAAGGGACATTCACCTAGTAAAAAATTCAAAATATAACAAAAATTTGTATGATGAAAGTAAGTCTCTTTATCATCACAAAAGTTCTGATCTCTCATTTTCAAGCTAGAAATATTGTTTTAGATTTTCTCTATTCATTTTTATATATGTTTCAGTATGTATATATTTTCTTCTTTTATATATTTGGGACTAAATTATTCATTCTATTCATACCCTATTTCATGTGATAGTATTTCAAGGGTTTTTTCCTTAGGAGCAGATACAGATCTACCTCCATCATTTCAGTAGCTTTATAGATTTCATTGTATGGCTGGTCTGTAATTGAATCAGTCTCCTATTAAAGCTCAAGCAGATCTTTTGCAACCTTGTGCCACAACAAACACAAATCCATGTACATTTATTTGCACACACACCAGATCTTATGCAGTAACATTTTAGAAGTGGAATTGCTTAATAAGAGGATTTATATGTGTGTGTGTGTGTGTGTGTGTGTGTGTGTGTGTGTGTTTTGTTTTTATTTTTGTTTGGTTTTTTTTGAGATGGAGTCTCCTTCTGTTGCCCAGGCTGGAGTGCAGTGGTGCGATCTCAGCTCGCTGCAAGCTCCACCTCTGGGGTTTACGCCATTCTCCTGCCTCAGCCTCCCGAATAGCTGGGACTACAGGCGCCCGCCACCACGCCTGGCTAAATTTCTTTTGTATTTTTAGTAGAGACGGGGTTTCACCGTGTTAGCCAGGATGGTCTGGATCTCCTGACTTCGTGATCCGCCCTCCTCGGCCTCCCAAAGTGCTGGGATTACAGGCGTGAGCCACCGCGGCCGGCCCATTTACCAGCTGTCTTCCAAAAGAGGCTGTCTTATTTGCACTTCCACTACTAGGGTATGATAGAGTCTCTTTCCCTACCTCCTCATTCATGCTTTTAAAATTCTTTAATATGCTGACATGCACTGTGATCTTTGCAGAGTTTAAGTTACAAAATATTTCAAGAACTTAACAGATCACAGAGTGGTGCTATATGTTTGAGTTATATTTTGGTTGTTTTTGTTTTGCTTTGTTTTTATGGTAAATGGGATGAAATCTTTGAAAACAGTTTGGAAATTGTTGCATTGAAAGGACAATAAATTATTTGTTGAAGCTCTGTTGAAAACGGAGGTGGGGGTGAAAAATCAAGCACCCTGAATAAAAAATTTGATAGGTGATCGACTGGAGAGCCTTAGGCAGTCATCAAGTTCTTTGGTTTGCAGCTAGTAATTTTATGGCTTTTCTTTTTTATTTTTCCAATATAGATAGAAGGGGCCTCGTGCACTAGCCCAAGTTCTCTGAATTAATCTTAGATAAATTAAATACTTTGTAAATATTTTAATGATTATAATTGTAATAAAATTATTTTTTCTGTTCCTCGGTGGCGATAAAGTATTTAACACTCATCTGTCTTTGCAGACAAGCATGAAACTAAATTGAAAGGAGTAATATACTTTCAAGCCATTGAAGAAGTGTATTATGATCACCTCAAGAATGCTAATAAGGTAAACATCAGTCTTCTAAATTCCTACAATTTGAATGCATAATTAAGAAAGGAAAAATATTTTTGGGGTCTAAGAAGTTTGAAGTTGATGTTCTGATATAACAGATAGATATGATCAGAATGGTGCTGGAAAAGTAAACACGGAGTGGGATGGCTGATCTTGAGGAAAAAAATGTCATAGCAAATTGAGGAAACATTCTGGACATAATGGTTTGGGAAACCCTACAAAGTGACTGCCAGGTTTCTAAAAAGAAGCTACCATATAGTTAAGAGGGGTATCATGAGCATGTCCTAGTAGGGCTAAGAGTAACAGCTACTATTTATTAAGCTCCTACTCTCAGATAGGTACCCTGCTAGAGCTTTACAAACTAGCTGCTGAAATAATTTGTGAGTTCTGTCTGAGATTTCTTGTTCAGAAAGGCCAGAATGTTCCATGTTCGATCCTGAAAAAGGCTCTGGGGCGGGTGTGTGAGTGACAGTAGAGCAAAAGTAATTATGCCTTTGTAAATTTAATAAATTGAAAGTTTTAAAGAAGTCTTCACATGTCTGTGTTGTTTAATGTTGTATTTTAAGATGTTTATTTTACATTCTTTTTCCTTTTTTGAATTTTAGAGTCCTAATCCGTTACTCACCTTTAGCGTCAAGACTCATGACAGAATCTATTATATGGTGGCCCCATCGCCAGAAGCCATGCGGATCTGGATGGATGTTATAGTTACGGGGGCAGAAGGTTACACTCACTTCTTGTTGTAGTGAACTGAGGCAACAGTTCACTTCAGGGCAAACTGCAATAATCTCTTACAAGAATGAAGCCATATTCAACCCCGGATGAGAAAACCCAACAGATCCATCCCTTGAACTGTAAACACTCAGAACTCCTTTCATATCAAGACAAGTTATTTGTAAAAAAGAAAGAAGGGGTTTTAACACAAACCTTGATAACAAATAGCAAAAGAATTGAAGCTTTCATGAGAAAGAAAACACTATTTTGATAAATTGGATCACTTACAGGAACATTTCTTATAAACTGTTTTTAATCAGTTGTTGCATTTGGTTAAATAGGTTACAGAATATCTGTATATACTTGGAAATATAGAATAACTTTATCACCCAAATCATTGGCATTGACATTATTGGTAATCAACTGGCTTTTTTTAAAAAAGGTAGCATTTTGTTGACAGTTATTTTGTAAACATAAGCAAATAAGGGCTTGGAGGGAAATACATTTTAGGAGGAGTTTTGCCTTAATTTTTTAAGTACTGCACCAAAACCAAAGACCTGACCTGACTTCTGTGGAACAGTAGTAACTGCAAGTGATGAACTGCATTTTGTATTGTTCTGTATATTGCAAAATGGTATTCTGATGCCATCAAATGCCCAGGAAATTGACTTTGCAGTGTCACCACTGGTGTAAGCTAATATATATATATATATATTTATACATATATATTTATATATGTGTATATATGTGTGTGTGTATATATATATATTAAACCACTTTTTGGAAAAGAAGAAAGAGCAAAAGGCTGTTTTAGAAAAAAATCATGTTACATAACAGGCATTCTGTCATGTTGAACAATTTTAAATAAAGAGAATATCTGGTGTTAGGAGCTTGTTTTGCTGAATATTTCTGCATTCCTGGTGCTGAGAATAAAGGCAACCAGTAGCCAATGTCCTTTAGATTGTCTGATTCCTTTTTGTTTTGGAGCACACCTGCTAACTGCTGCCTAGACATAACTATGAAATCATAACTCTGTTTTCACCAAAGAACAGACCAATTAAAATACTTCTTTGCAGAAGTGGTGTAGTTCTACAAAGTGGCAAATGAAGTTCAACTTAATGTTCTCTATAATGTATTATTTTATTATGGTTTTTTTTTTACAATTAGCCTTTTTTTTAGTTAATTTTTGTCAAATGAAACGACTTCAGGCAAGTCTCTTTTATAATGGTTTTTCCAGTGCCATTTATTCTAGTTTATCATGTTTTGCATGCTTGAAAGTATGAATGTGCTCTTTCCTAAAACATGGCAAATGAATAGATGTAGAGAATAAAGATATTACTTACAAGATGAAATGATTAGATTAGAAGTGTCTCTTTATTAAACTTTGTCAGCCTGACTGGGTACAATTCTTTTGTTAATTTGCAGTGTGGTTTGTAGACACGTATACATGTTGTCAATAATAAGATTTTGCAACTGGATGACACAAGATTTTACTTGAACAGTGAAGGACAAAAATCATGATTGTGGAAGACATTTTTTAAATCTGATTTTGTAGTGATCACTTTTAAACCCTGTAGTGATGTAAGACTAAAATGTAATTGCTAAGATTTTGTTGGTTAATGTAAAGATATGACTTTTCTGCACTGTACTCTCTTCATAGGATTGTAAAGGTGTTCTAATACAATTGCATGATGTAGTAAGCCTCTTAAATATGTGTGTTAAATATATTGAGTTTAGATTAAAATGTTGATCTGATTTCACATTTGACAATAAACTCATCTCTCATTTTGAAGTTACCTGTCTGTAGTATGATGGAGGATGAATTAATCGCACATGACAGTTGTAGAAACTACATAAAGTTTGTTGTGTGCTAACATTACGATTTGTAGTGTATAAACTGAAGTATTCAAATAGAAGTATCTCTGGTTATATCCTATTGCTTACAAAATGAAATGAACCCTGAAAAAAATCTAACATCTTATTGTTGTCTGTTTATACAAATACAATTATTGCTGGGGATTGCAAGGAGTGTGTTTACTTATCCTTTTATCTTACAGGAAAAAAAAAAATCATGTAAATGTGACATAAAGATTTATTTGCTGGGGATCTCATTTGTCTCCCTGAACTAAGGCAGCAGATTTCACAGACAGAAGCTTCCCTCAGCAGTATGTCCCTTTGCCCCCTTTATATATTGATGAAGTCAACATTGACAATAAGTACTCAGAGTGGAAAAAATTTGTCTACTTCAAGCTCATTACTGTCCGTAAAAGCATCTGTACTTGCCACTAGCCATGATTGTTTCTAATTTGTTAGACAGCAAGAGTGAATACAGAAAATAATCCATGGGTTTCTCCGCTTTTTCTGTGCAGTGATTTCCCACTATGACCAGTCAGATTTTTCATCCTACTGCAAGTAAAATGCAAGAAGACTTGCAAAAATAAAGGGGAAGAAAAAGGGGAGAAGTGATTGAGAATATTTGCAATTATCCAAAACATGCAGAGAGAAGTGTTTAAGATATAAGGGATGGGCCGGATGCGGTGGCTCACACCTGTAATTCCAGCACTTTGGGAGGCCAAGGGAAGGTGGATCACAGGCAGTCAGGAGTTTGAGACCAGCCTGGCCAACATGGTGAAACCTCGTCTCTATGAAAAATACAAAAATTAACCAGGCATGGTGGCAGGTGCCTGTAATCCCAGCTATTCGGGAGGCTGAGGCAGGAGAATCATTTGAACCCAGGAGGCCAAGGTTGCAGTGAGTCAAGATCGCCCTATTGCACTCCAGGCTGGGTGACAAGCGAGATTCTATTTCAAAAAAAAAATACACCAACAAAAAAACAAAACGAGATATAAGGGATGATGAAATGGCATGCATCAGGCATCATCTTAGTGATTTAGTCCCTTCGAGTCTACAACAGGTGTAATGGAGAACGGGCAACACAGCTCAACATCTTTTGCACTATGTCCTGAAATCAAGTTACTATCCTTAACTATATGTCCTTAGTAGATAGGCATCCCACCTCTCAAGAAAGAGATCTATTCAGTCTTTATTTATCTACCTGTTCCAGACTGTGCCAACAGTCCAGGTTCTCACGACTCCAAAGACATGCTGAATTCACTATATGCAAACTTTGCCTTTAATTCTGGTACCAATTACTGCCCCCCAAATTTATAACCAGGATAATAAATGTTACTTTACTATCTTATATGTACTCAAAGTATTACACAAACCACCATAACTTTTAAATAGGAAACTACTACATAAAACTTCATGGTTGATGCTTGAGGCCCCCAGGAATTAGTTTGAAAGGTAGTCAGAGCTGGAGTCTGGAAACCCTTGTACTACAATTTATTCAACTATTTTTCTATTGTTAGCCATTCCCATTTTTTTCTTCTCTTTGCCTCTAAAAACGGTGTAGTAGATAATATGCAGTCTTAAGAACTAGTGTTGTTTTCTATAGGATAATCACAAACTGGTGCCACTGCGTTAAAAGGCACTGGAATGGATGCATATTTTAAAATTGTAGATGTGGCCATATTACTTGACAACAAATTTTAGCAATTCACCTTCCTAGCAATCATACATAAGTGCCAGTGTCTAGCATTCTTGCCAATTATTTCTTTTTTGCCAAGTGAATGGGGGGAAAAGGCATTTTTTAAATTCCAGTTTTTCATTTAGTGAGTTTGAGCATCATGTTTCCTTATATGGGGTGCCTATTTATAGCTGTTGGCCAATTTTATTGGAATTACATTTTTTTATTTCTAGGAGCAGGCTGAATAGAAGTATTAGTGTATCTATGCTACAAAATCCATTTTTCTAAGCTCTTAAGGTGTCTTTTGCCATTCGAAAAGTTTAAACTCGTATACAAGTATATATTTTATTTATGATGCTGGGGTTTTGAAATCTTGGTTTAGAAAGTCCCTTCTGTCCCCAGATTATATAATAGTCTCCTAAAATTTAATCGTCTCAGTTGTATTCTTCCGTTGAAATCATTTTTTTAGTGAAATTTATTTTTGCATAGAGCACGAGGAAGGGGCCAAGATAATTCAGTATTTTATTAACCGGGCATCTAGATCTAGAGCGGGGAATGTCCGATACCATTCCAGGTTATACAGGCGAGATGAATGTCAGATCTTGGGAGCATTTCCAGTACAGGTTAAAACTGTCACGCGGTCGGCGGGATTGCAGGTGATGCAGCAAGCCTGGTGTCCTCGACAGGAGACGGTTTCCCATCTAGGACCGTTGGATAGGGTTGCTTTCTGAGCTTCCAGCCCTGTAGTATCTATCAGCCCGCTGATAGGGCAGCCTCCAGACGCCACTCAAAACATCCCAAAGGCACCAAGCCAAACTCCGCTACTAGTAGAACCAACAGTCCAAAGGAAAGAGCCACGACGCGCTGCGCATGCGCGCTCTTCGCAAGCTGAAACCAGCAAGTTCCGCCTTCCAGCCTGAAGCGCATGCGCAGCCTCGGTTCCGTTGCGTACCGTGCGCGTCTGTGGGATACTGCAGGGTTCAGGGACAACTAAGAAGATGGCGGTTGCGCGCTTGGCAGCGGTGGCGGCCTGGGTACCTTATCGGAGCTGGGGCTGGGCAGCCGCCCCCGTCGGTCCCCACCGTGGCCTGGGCGCGCTGCTTGCACTGATACCTCAGCGGGCGCCACGGTGGCTCCCAGGTCAGTGTCCGAAAGGCGGGAGTAGGATGCGTTCTTTGGAACGCCTCGGGTTCCGTCAGTTCCTGTGCCTGTGCAGTGCGTCTTTGGCGCCCGGTTCAAAAATGCTGTTTCCCCTTTCTCAACACCCCAGTTCTAGGCGCTTAGTAGACTCATGGTGAAGGCTGTGAGGAGAACTCTGCCGCGGCCCTGCGGCATTCTGGGCATCCCGGGCCCTCGCCGGCGTTTTACACTGTGCAGTTTAAAGAGCTCCTGCTCCCTATCTGCCTCCCCTGCATTAAACGCCAACACTAGAAAAAATTAAAATATGCGTTTAATGCATTATTATTAGTTACTTCTAGGAGTTTGTAGATTGCGACTCCTAAAATGCTTAGACCGACTCTCCTTTGACTTGAGGGAACCTAATAATGTGAGGCACGTTCTTTGTAAAAGTGTAGAAGCCCTCAAAAGCCTAATTTCTAGTTTTGTCTTCTTGCTGCACCCACTCAGTGAAAAGAACCATAATCATTATTGCACAAAGGAAACGAGAATTTGGGCCAAAAATCAGAGAACCTCGTATATGTATATATAGTCTTTGAATTAGATCCTTTTGTTTTTTTGGCTTTGTGTGTTGTTGACGCCATTGTGCTTGGAGTGGTAATTAATGTCATGGCAGAGATCTTTTGTATGGAGATTTTTGTATCCAATAATTAAACGTTTATAATCAGTTTAACTTGCATTTAATTGTACGCAACCAAAAGGCATGTTACACATGCAAATACTCCTAGCAAAGTGTAGTATGTCTGTTCATTAACCAGAGTATAATATTATTTCATATGTTTAGCAGACATTCATTGAGCACTTATGCACCAGGCTTTGAACTAATCCTTATGTTCAAAAATGATTTATGGATATAATTATATGAATCGGTCTTCTTAGAACTTACACTAAGTAAATTGTAATCATCTCAGGGGGAAATTATGTTTTGAGAGGTGATTTCTGGAAGAGGATAGTAAGAATTTTTTTTAGTGCTCAGCTGAGTAGATGGGAAATGAACATCAGTGGATCAACGTAACTGGCCCTTACCAAAAGTTTTAAATTTGGCATATTTCTCTATACTTTGAAACAAGCTTTCATGTAAAAAAGGATAGCTTTAAGGCCTTCAATTACATCTTTAAAAAATCAACTTCTTAATTACAAAATGGGGAAAACTTTAGCAGCACACATGGATTCTCAAGACAGAAATTTTCAAAGTGGAGGACGGCTTCATTTAATAAGAAAAAAGAAAATGTGTTAGGCCAAAGACTCTAAGGAAGTACACAAACCTAGTGTCTTTGGAAAGAAGAGGTGGGATTATAAATGACTCTTTTAAAAAATATATCTACTTGTTACTTAAGAGCAAGTATGGATTTTATAATGGGGGAAAATTTGAAAAACGGTGAAATAGAATAATCTTATAAAGTTCACCAATTGTACTGTTGTACTTAGATTACACTAAAATCTGTGTGTACTATTTACAGAAAGCCAAACCAACAAATAAAACGCAAAGTGATTGCATAGGTCTACAAGAAATCTCTTTCCAAAAACGATATTATCATACGTTATTTTTAAAGAAACTACTCATTGAACCCACTTCAGCTGATAATAAAATTATGAGTTGTCACCACAGCTCATGATTTCTTGGTTGAGGTGGGCAGATGGGTGGGCAGGTGGATGGGAGTCAGTAATAAAAAGGGCACGGCACCTCCTCCTTTGAAATAATTTTCCAAGGGCAGACCAAACCTGTTTCTTCCCTGACCCCCAAGAAAGTGGGGGATGCAAGGCCAGGCATGGTGGCTCACACCTGTAATTTCAGCACTGGGAGGCCAAGGTGGGCGGGTCACTTGAGCCCAGGAGTTGGAGACCAGTCTGGGCAACATAGTGAGACCCTGTCTCCACAAAAAAATACAAAAATTAACCAGGTGTGGTGGTACATGTGTGTAGTGAAGCTACTGGGGAGGCTGAGGCGGGAGGATGGTTTGAGCTTGGGGAGTCGAGGAGGTCCAGGCTGCTTGTAAGCTACGATTGCACCACTGCATCCAGCCTGAGTGACAAGGTGAGACCCTGTCTCAAAAAAAAAAAAAAAGGAAATAGGGGATGTGAAACTTATCAAGCAAAAAATAAATTTAAAAACAAAACCAAAAATCTCACAAGAGAGGACTGAAACTATTGCAGGTAAATCTGAATGTTGATTGATACTGTTTAGGACAGATGATAAAGCAGCAACAGGAAAATGTTTTTCGATTAGTCTCTGTCTTTTGTTGCCTTGAAATTCCTACCTCATTGTGTATTTTGGAAGAATGAAGATTGGACTTCGCTCAAAGAAGTTACTGATGTTGGCATGATTTTAAAACTGGAGATCTCATGTACAGACTTACTAACTTAATACTTTGAGTCTGTTCTTGTTTTTTCTATTAAATGGAAATAGTATTTAACATCAATTCATTGAGATAAGAAAGTTAAGATCGAAAATATATATGGTTTTCCAAAGACTGAATTTACAAACCATAGTTTACTTTTTGTGTACTTTGTTTAGCTTGTAGACAAAAGACGTCACTCTCATTCCTTAATCGACCAGACCTTCCAAACCTGGCTTATAAGAAGCTAAAAGGCAAAAGTCCAGGAATTATCTTCATCCCTGGCTATCTTTCTTATATGAATGGTACAAAAGCATTGGCGATTGAGGAGTTTTGCAAATCTCTAGGTCACGCCTGCATAAGGTAGGAACAACACATTACTGAGAAAATATTACTACTGTTAGCATTACAATGGAGAATTACTTCTGTTCTAATCAGTTGAAGTAAATGCCAGCATTTTTATAAATTATTTTAATGATGTGTAAACTTGCATCTTGTGGTTTAGGTTAATTTTTAAAGCAACCTTTAAAAGACCTTTTTTAAAGGCCTTTGTGCCATGCTGACAACCCTGGCAGGAAAGGACGTCTTAAGGGAAGTAGTGGTAACTAAGCTCTTCAGAGGCAATAATGTATGTGACAACAAACAGATATACTAGTTGGCTTTCATACAGTCTCTTATATTATCATTTTCCACTGGGGACTTAAGGACTTTATTTGATCTCTGTTTATCTGAAAGTAATACGTGTATTTAAAAGTATTATATAATGCAAGTTTCTGCGGAGTTTTCTCTTCCTTTTCCTGTAATCTAAATATGTATAATCATAAATAGGGATAAGTGATATTTAACTCAAGCTTGATTTTATAATTCCTAATTTTTCATACTGAGAGTTATTTTAGTAAATAACTTTGTTATTATAAGGTCTACCTATAGCAGTCATATGTTTAGTATCTACTGTCCAGAAGAGATGGTATGATTTCGTAAGAAGAAGATTAGCCTGGAATTCAAGAAACAAGGGTTCTAGAATAAATTCTAGCAATAACTATGACAAGTAAGTTAATAAACATTGGACCTAAGTTTGTCATCAAAAGGAGGTTGGTTGGACTAGAAATAACTTCTGAGTTATTTTCTAGCACTAACAGCCTAAAAATCTATCCATCTAAATTTTTAGAAGAGTGACTCACTAACATTCATTCAATAATTCTAGAAAATACAGCTATATATAAAACTTTCAGACTACCTGTTCAATATATTAGCATTTATGTCAATTATATAGATTTAATCTTATTTCTTTTACCAAACTAACTGAATTATTGTATTTTCATGCTCAGAACTCTTTTAAAATCTGTTCTGACTTATTCTGAAGATTGGAGTACTTTTTGGAAATAGATTCTCAAGCACTATACTGAGTGCTGCATAATAACAAAGAATTATAAAATATTGTACTTGCTTATGAGGACCTTTCATTCAGGGTGGGGAAACACAAGATAAAATACGTGTGAGAAATTAGGCAGAATGTGATTGTGTCAAAAGAACAGTATCCTTAATTGCATAAAGTTAAAGACAGTGGGATTGAAATAGATAAAGGAACATTGAAGAATGAATTCGGATTTGGGTAGGAGGGAGGTGCTGTCCAAGGAGGGGAACTGTCCTGAGCAGAACATCATAATATCAAAAATATTGTTGTCACTTTTCTTTTTTGCCACTGAATAAATTTGAATCAAGAAATCACCATTTTACCAGTTCTTGAATTTCAGCTTTGGGACTATGAGAGTTATAACCAGTTCCTGTCTCCCTATAAGACATAATGTGGGTTTTCTGCATTTTGGATCCTGTATGAGTATACCGTCATAAAGAATAGTGCTTCACTACAAATTTTTAGTTTGAACAAGTTCCATTTTATTTACTCTTATCAAAGTTCATCACAGTCTAATTATTGTTAACTATTGATTGCACTTTATTATAAGAGATTTTGTCTTCTATTCTCTAATTTTTCAGGTTGCTTTTGTTGGGATTTTTTGCTGTAAAATTTAGATCTTCAGTGATGAAATAGTTTTATTACACAAGAAATAAAACATATGACTATATGAAAATGTTTTATTAAGATCCTATCACCATGCCTAAAATAAGACTGATTCAGATTTCAGGAATATAACATATGGTTTTAAGGCTGGTATTCTCTCATAGTTATTTTTAATAGAGTTTTTATTAGGGACTACATCCCAGACTGTTGAGGCTGCTAAGGTGGAGATGTGCTACTGTTTAAAAGTTTTAAAGTTCTGAATATGTTTGGATTATCTTTGTCTCTGGATTGGGGTTCAGCGAGTTAACTATATAGTTTTTACTGGTACCCTATTAGTATGACCAAATATTTATATTTTCCTTCATGAAAGAGCTATACAAGTATTTTGCATCGTCACCATATATTTAGAAGGCAGCTAACTGTAAAAGATGCCGCATTCAGCCATATCCAATTGCCAACTAAGAAGAGAGAAAAGGAGAGAATTAGTTGGTGTCTTTCTCCCTTTTTCCCTCCACCCTTTCCACCCGTCTGTCTCTTACATACCCTGGATTGAGGGGGAAACAGTAACTGATTTAGACTGCACCAGTTGCCCTGTTCTATTTCCCAAGGATCCAAAATTGTTTCACTTCAAACCTAAAGAAAAATTTAATTTCTTCTCCCTCCTATTTCTTGTAAATCCCTTACTTACTGTACCAGCCATTCCACCAAAAAGGTTCATTTGAACTAGGCCCTGGGAAACAATATCAGTAAAGAAGGGAAAAGATATCAGTAAAGAAGATGATGGAAGAAGGTATTCCAGATAAAGGAATCAACGTGTGAGGTGTGAAACACATAAGAAAACATAGACTTATTTTAGGAACAGTAAGTTCATCAGTTTATCTAAAGCAGTAGTATTCCCTGATGAAGTGAGTACTACTGTAAAATTTAGTAGTTAAAAAAAAAATTACTGTAAAATTGATTGTGAAATCAGTCTGAAATGACCAGAATATAATGGTTCAAAAAAAACAGGCCAAAGCACTGTTTATGTTGTATATCACAGGGAGCACTGAAAGTAATGCTATATCAATATAATGTTAAAGAAAAAAACTGACTTGTGTATAGTGACTCTATTTAAAGACAGAGTCAGAGACACAAGATAGAAGGCTACTGTGATAGTCTAGGTCTAAGATGACAAATAAACACCTGCACCAAGATACTGGACTTACCAAAGTGCCAAGAAAGGGATGAACATAAGAAATGAGAATGAATGGTGATGGTATAGGGCAGGCGGTATTCTATAGCCTGGAAAAACAAACTTGAATAAAACAGCCTGCTCTTAAGGAACTGACATTCTAGTCAGAGGGAGATGCATGTTTAAAAACAAACTTGATTACAATACAATATGAAAAGTGTTGAGTACATACAAAAGAGAGTGACTGGTACTAAAATGGGGCATATATGTCAAGTGAAGTTCCACAGAGGAGGTGACATGACTTCAAGGATGACTACGAATTTAGGTTGGGGAGGAAGCTGTTCTCGGCAGCAGAACAGCATGCTAGGGCTCTAAGTATAAAAGGGTGTAACTGGGAATTAGGAGTAGTTCAGTATGACTAGGGTTTAGGTAACCTGTGGGTGTGGTATGATACTTTATACCACCGTGATTTTTTATTGATTTGATACCCTTAAAGAGAGGTAAAATTCATAGATCAGACAGATAACTGAGCCTAGATAACTAGGAAGTCGGAAGGAGAAAGGGATGGGTTGGTGAAGATAAATTTTATTCTGGTCTCCCTCTGTTCCATTAATTCGCTAAATATACACTAAGCGCCTACCACTTGCAAGGAACTGATCTAGGCACTAGGAACGCATTGAAACAAAGCTTGTGCCCATGTGGAGCTTTCATTCCAGTGTGGGAGACAGACCACAAATAATCAAATATATCTCAAGTAGTCATAAGTCCTATGAAGAAAATGAAGCAGAGTAAAGAATTAGAGAATGATGAAAGCAGCACAGTTTTAATAATTGAATGGTCATGGGAGGCTTTTCTGAGGATGTAACATTTGAGCCAAAGGCCTGAATGAAGTGAGGGATCAATCTAAATGGCCATCTGGAGGAGAGTATGCCATGTGGAGAAAAAAGCTGATGAGACGGGAACTTCAAGAAGGAAAGTGAAGATACAGTTGGGAGGGAGGGAAAGAGAGAAAACAATGAGAAATGAGATCAGAGAGGTGATCAGGCACCAAAGTATCGTAAGGACTCTGGGTTTAAAGATTATAGAAAGCCTTTGGAGGGTTTGCAAGACATGGTTTTGATTTACAAGGATCACTCTATAGGGAAAGACTATGAGTGTGAAAATGCAAACAGGAGACTTTTTACGAGACTATTGCATTAAGTTCAGTTGAGAGACAGTGTGACTAGGACCAGGCTGGTAGCAGTGGAGGAGGTGAGAAAGTGATTGGACATAGGAGATATTTGAAAGTGAATAAGCCAATAGAATTTGCTAAAATACATATTGATTGTGATGTTTTGCTATAAGCATTATAGTAATGAGGAAGGTGCTATCTTTCTTAAAAATTAAAGAAGCAAATGTATAGATATTTAGATACAGATTTTTTTTCCCTCTTTTTCCAGGTTTGATTACTCAGGAGTTGGGAGTTCAGATGGTAACTCGGAGGAAAGCACACTGGGGAAATGGAGAAAAGATGTTCTTTCTATAATTGATGACCTAGCTGATGGGCCACAGGTGACTGTTTTTGTTAAGTATGATGGTAATTACTATAACCTCATTTTTAAGCTGTTTCTTTTCTTTTTTTTTTTTTGTTTTGAGCGAGAATCCCATACTGTCGCCTGGCCTGGAGTACAGTGGCGCGATCTTGGCTCACTGCAAGCTCTGCCTCCTGGGCATTCTCCTTTCTCAGCTTCCCAAGTAGCTGGGACTACAGGCGCCCGCCACCACACCTGGCTAATTTTTTGTATTTTTAGTAGAGATGGGGTTTCACCCGTGTTAGCCAGGATGGTCTTGATCTCCTGACCTCGTGATTCGCCCGCCTCAGCCTCCCGAAGTGCTGGGATTACAGGCGTGAGCCACTGCGCCCGGCCTAAGCTATTTCCTTAGATATGAAAATGTTTTTATTTCATTTAAATGTTTAATCAATTTTGATATTTGATTTAAAATGATTCCATGATTTTTACTTTCTAACAATATATTTTTTAGGCCGGGCTCGGTGGCTCATGCCTGTAATCCCAGCACTCTGGGAGGCCGCAGCGGGAGGATCACGAGGTCAGGAGATCGAGACCATCCTTGCTAACGTGGTGAAACCCCGTCTCTACTAAAAATACAAAAAATTAGCCGGGCGTGGTAGCGAGCGCCTGTAGTCCCAGCTACTCTGGAGGCTGAGGCCGGAGAATGGCGTGAACCCGGGAGGCGGAGCTTTCAGTGAGCCGAGATCGCACCACTGCACTCCAGCCTGGGCGACAGAGCAAGACTCCGTCTCAAAAAAAACCAAAACAAAACAGTATATTTTTTTATTGTACATATTTTGTTTTATGTTTATAACCTTTTCTATCTTAAAGACCTAATATTTTATTTTATTTTTAGATTCTTGTTGGATCGAGCCTTGGGGGGTGGCTTATGCTTCATGCTGCAATTGCACGACCAGAAAAGGTCGTGGCTCTTATTGGTGTAGCTACAGCTGCAGATACCTTAGTGACAAAGTTTAATCAGCTTCCTGTTGAGGTAAGTCAAAAGTCACTTTGACCACCTCAATATATTTACCCCTTATACTTGTTCTGCTCCCTCTTTCTTTGAGGGAAGGAGGGACAGATAACAATAAGTCCTTTGACTTACTGTGCTGGCCCAACTTTTGTCTTAGCTGCCTTTCTGTACACAATCTTTTTTCTACCTTTGACTATTTGGCATCTTGTTTAAGATTTCCTTTCTTCACTGTCTCTTCAAGTCATTCTGCCAATATTTGAGACACGTTAACAAAATCACACTTTGAAGTGTCTTTTTTTAAAGCAACATTTTCTTTATTATTACATTTACTTATTTGGATCATACATCGTGATCTCCTTTTGGCCCTCTTACTTTGTGGCATGTGGTCCCTAGGCTAGTGCCTATTCTTATGACTATGTTAGAGTGGGCTAATCAACTGAAACTACAGTCATCCCTTGGTATCTGAAGGGGATTGCTTCCAAGACCTCCCACGGATACCAAAGTCCATAGAAGGTCAAGTCTCTGAGAAAAAAAATGGTGTAGTATTTGCACATAATGTTGTATAATCTAAGTCATCTCTGGATTACTTAAAATACCTAGTACAATGTAAGTGCTATGTAAATTGTTGTTACACTGTTATCGTTTAGGGAATACTGACGAGAAAAAAAGTCTGTACATGTTCAATACAGATGTAACCTTTTTTTTCCAGGTATTTTTGATCCAAAGTTAGTTGAATCAATGGTTGCAGAAACCATGAATATGGAGAGCTGACTCTCTTTGTTTTAGCCTAAAAGCAGCCTCAGATCCTCTCAACAGAACTCTCCAGACAGATACTGTCAGTCAGAGTGACAGAGATACAGAAATTAAAGAAAACAGAGCACTAGTTTAAAAATATGGTCCCTAGGCTAGTAGCAGCAGCAGCAGCACCTGAGAACTTGTTAGAAGCCCGAATTCTTGGGTTTTACCCTGAATCAAAAACTGGGGGTGCAGCCCAGCAGTCTGTGTTCTAACCTCTTGTAAAGTTTGAGAACAATGCTTTAGAGAATGGAGGAAGAGGAGAAGGAGATTCAGAAATAAAGAAGAAAAAACGTATGTAGTGTTGAATAGTAGAATGTCATTGATTTGCCTCAAGTTCTGCATTAATGCCTTTGCCATCTATTAGCTAAGTTCATTCTTAGTTCACATTGTTTTCAGCTCCTTAAGAAATAGCATTGTGTGTGTATTCAGGTTTCTTATATTATTTCCTGTCAGAGCTAAAATTACAAAGCTGGTCTTCCTTGAACTTATCTCCTGTTTCTGAATTTTGTTCACTTTCTTGGTGGTTTCTTATACATAGTTGCTCAATGTCTTCATGTTTTTCCCACCATTGCCATTTTGTGGATCTAAATGTGGACTCCTCCTTGCTCCATCCTCTCAACTCAATAATATAGTGCTTCTCGGGTAGGAAATTATCTCAAGGACATGGCAGATTGAAAAGGAGTTGATTTTGGGGGGTTGGGGGGATTTATTGTATTTTGTAATTATTGGTGAATGACAAAACCTGTGTACATTTGTTTTGGTTTTGTTTTTATGTTTGGGGGTTTTTAGGGTATCTCTGCTGCCCAGGCCGGAGTGCAGTGGTGCAGTCATTGCTTACTGCAGCCTTGACCTCCCAGATTCAAGAGATCCTCCCACCTCAGCCTCCTGAGTAGTGGGACCACAGGTGCACACCACTATGCCTGGCTGATTTTTGTATTTTTTGTAGAGATGGGGGTCTCGCCATGTTGCCCAGGCTGGTTTTGAACTCCTTGGCTCAAGAGATTTTCCTGCCTTGGATCCCCAAAGTGCTGAGATTACAGACACAAGCCATTATGCCTGGTACATTTCTCTCTCTCTCTCTCTCTCTCTCTCTCTCTCTCTCTCTCTCTCTCTCTCTCCTGGTACATTTCTCTCTCTCTCTGTCTCTCTCTCTCTCTCTCTCTGTCTCTCTCTCTCTCTCCTGGTACATTTCTCTCTCTCTCTCTTTCTCTCTCTCTCTCTCTCTCTGTGTGTGTGTGTTCACATCAGTCAGAGTGAGGATAGGGTAGATACTTTATAAGTGACTGAGAAGATTTATAATCTGCAAATCAAGGCATTTTTTGCTAATACTTAATCTGATAAGCAGTTGTTAACAGAAGCATGTTGAGCCCTTGGTTAACTTAAAAGTATATATAAGGAAGAGCACCAACACTAAGACCACTATCTCTTCTCCACATAAACAGCGCTAACCATGTCAATGGAGCAGATGTGGAGATTTTTACTATCTTTTATAACACTGGGAATATTAAGCCCAGCTTTTCTCATTGCTTGTGTAAGAACTGGACCATCCTCTTAACTGACTGTAATCATTATTGCCTTCTTTGGACACTAGAGGGCCTCGGACATGATGCACAGCTGTTTGGAATGTAAGCTTCTGAACCACATTGCCTTGATAAGTTTTGTTGGTGTAGAACTTAATATATTCTACATTTTCTTTGGGTAATGTCTTTGCTGTTTCTGAACTTTTTGTTCTTGAAGATTTGAGACATACATTTTATAAAGTTAACTTTGTTCTTCAGATGGACCATTTTCATTCAATTCAGTGGCAGGTAACAGAGCTAGTTGGGGGCCAGGGATGCATAAAATGAAACTATTATTAATTCAGTGTCTCCTTAATTAGCAAAAACCTCTACTTCAGCTAATAATCAGTGGGACTAAGTTCTATCTGCTGAAGTATTTACAAATTCAGGAACAATCCTGAGTAGTTGAGGATAGCTAAACATCATCTTTACTTTAAATATTTGGTTCATATGTTGTTTTAATACAGAGAATGCCATGATATTAATATAGATTTATACATTTTATAGTTTTGTAGAATTTCATTAATTTTAAATCATTTGGAGACGTATTTAGAAGTACCTTTTTTTTTTACTGAATTATTAAGTCTTTTTGGAATTAAAAATATATTAAAAGCCTAAGTACATATAGATTATGTTTTGTCATACATATTTTTTAAGTTCTTGTTTTCCTTTTTACATTTGCAATAAATTAACAATTTTAAACATGGGAAAATCATAGTATATTTGTTGAAATTTTAAATTTTTCAATTATGTGTAGCTTTTCTTTCCTTGTTTTTTAAAATTTTTGATAAGATGTCCATTCCATTTTTCTAGAAATGCCCTTCATATTACATGATTGTAAGAGTCTTAGCTTGATTTTTTTTTTTTAGTTTTAAGCTCTGATCATCTTTCCAAGAATTTATTATATATAAGTAAACTTTTATGCTCAAAAGTATTCATGACAGTACCGCAGTATGAGATGGTCAAGCTAATTAAGTCAATTATGGTGGACTGCTGTGCAGCATTTAAAACCTTTTCATATAATTTTTTAAACCCAGAAATATATGCACTAAATAAAGCAGCATAGAAAACTATATGAATGTGTAATATGTATGTATTTTACATATTACATACAAACCAAAACGCATATAGACAAATACTGGAAGGAAATAAGTCGCAAGGTTTTTTTTTTTTTTTTTTGGTTATACTTTAAGTTCTAGGGTACATGTGCATAGCATGCAGGTTTGTTACATATGTAATACATGTGCCGTGTTGGTGTGCTGCACCCATTAACTCATCATTTACATTAAGTATATCTCCTAATGCTATCCCCCCCACCCCCCACAATAGGCCCCGGTGTGTGATGTTCCCCTTCCTGTGTCCAAGTGATCTCATTATTCAATTCCCACCTATGAGTGAGAACATGCGGTGTTTGGTTTTCTGTTCTTGCAATAGTTTGCTGAGAATGATGGTTTCCAGCTGCATCCATGTCCCTACAAAGGACACGAGCTCATCCTTTTTTATGGCTGCATAGTATTCCATGGTGTATATGTGCCACAGTAAGCTACATATTAATGGTTTTTCTATCCATAAGATAGGATTATGGGTGGTTTATTTCTTTTCTATTATTATTATGTTTTCTATAATGATTGCATGTTACTTGTTATACAAAATTCTAATTTTTTAAGGAAAATTAAGATAAATTATGTAAAAAATAGGAGTTCTCAAAAAGTCAAAGGAAGTGTATGTTTCATTTTAAGGGAATAAATGTACAGATATTATTGTTTGGCTTTCAGGAAGTATGTGGAAGACTTCTTTGTCATCCCGAACAAAAATCAAATTTTTTTCTCTTTTGTAGGACTCTAGAAGGAAAAACTGTATTTCTTTACATTCAGCCTAAAATTTCATGAGTATGTGTATGATAGTTTCAGTGTAATTACTCTTAGTTTTTTATTCTTAGTTCTGTGTTTGATTCTTTCTCTTCTTCCCCTATGCCATACCCATTTTAGCTCCTTTAAGCACTTTTAGGTTTACAGTTTTGAAATCTAAACAACGTTTGTTCTAAGATTTGATTTTATTTAAACATGAATGATACCTGGACCGATTCCAAGAAATTGTAGTGCTTTTCTCACCCTTCATTTTTCTTTTCAGTTGGGGTAAAGCAACATCTGATTTAAGATAGTGTATGATAAAGTTAGATAAATTTAAATTTAAGTTTGAGTCTTAGCCATAGTTAGTAGCCTAGCCCTGAACTGTTGGGCACAATATTTCATTTATCTAAACCATATTACCCTCTTTTGTAAAAATAGAATAATAACAGAATTATTATCAGAATCTTATGGAATAATATGTATAAAATACCCATCACAGTACCTGGCGTATAGTAATTATTGATAATATTGTTATGCTTTTGTTACCTCTATCCTCTTATTCAAGAACTGCTTTCTTTAGATTACTTGAAACTATTGCATATGTTAATGTTACTTAAAATCACAAATACTTTTGTTTTTCTTTCTGTTTCCAATAGCTAAAAAAGGAAGTAGAGATGAAAGGTGTGTGGAGCATGCCATCAAAATACTCTGAAGAAGGAGTTTATAATGTTCAGTACAGTTTCATTAAAGAAGCTGAACATCACTGCTTGTTACATAGCCCAATTCCTGTGAACTGCCCTATAAGATTGCTCCATGGCATGAAGGATGACATTGTACCTTGGCATACATCAATGCAGGTTGCTGATCGAGTACTCAGCACAGATGTGGATGTCATCCTCCGAAAACATAGTGATCACCAAATGAAGGAAAAAGCAGACATTCAACTTCTTGTTTACACTATTGATGACTTAATTGATAAGCTCTCAACTATAGTTAACTAGTATCACGTGTTTAGTTGGTATGTAAACTAATGTATCCAGAAGATTGGAAGAGGATAAGAAATGAAAGATCCTGATACTTTAGGTTTTTCTTTTACCTCTATTTTGTAAATATCAGATGAGTATTATTTAATGATGTATTTGCACAAGTAATGCATATTGTGAAGAAGGACCAGCTGCTGTTTAGAAAATTTTCTCGTTCCTTCTGTCCTTGATTTTTTTTCATTAAAGTATTTCCTTTTTTTAATTCAAGAAAAGTTTACCTTTCTTATGCTTATGTTAGCTATTCCAGCTCTTAATTGCATCCTTTTCTAAATAGGATTATTAAAGCGTAAATATTTTGTTTATTATAGACAGAAATTTGTAACATTACTTCTGCTTTGAAAATGCAATTCACAAAATATAGGGAAATTTTTATTGAAGTAAATTTGAAATGATGGAGAAATTTCAGAAGCATAATAAAGTTCACAATAAAGATAATACTTTATATAATGTATAAAGTATAATTATATATGTTACATAAACTGCACATTATATTCAAACTTAAAATTAAGCTTTTACTTTTTTTAAAGGCCCAAAATTGTACAGTGATACGAGGAGCTGTTTCTCAATTTTGGCTTATGTGTAATATATTTAAATGGGGAATTTCATCTAAAACAATGATGTAGCATTTTAATATTCTGATTGGTAAAATTAAAGAGGAAGTTGATCTTGATATGTTATTACTTATAGAAACATTCATTATTTTATTAATATTGCCCTAAGTACAACTAGGCACGTGGTTGCCACCTAAATCAGAAGACTTTCTGAAGTCACTAAGAAAGTGTGAAATGCTAGTGTAAAGGTTGCTTTTTTTTTCTTTCCTAAGTAACTAAAGTGAGATGGAGATTAAGCCTTGATATTATTGAGTTAATGTTTTTTATTTATTAATTTTGACTGGCTTTTATTTAGCTTGATTAGGTTATTATTTGTCAAACCTTTTAAGTTGACAACATGACTCATATATATACATGTATATAAAATGAGCATGTGTCGAAGACTTACTCAACTCATTAATGAGGAAACCAGCAGATAGTAAAGCTGGTTCAAAGTGCAGTTCAAGAAACTAAGTAAGGGCATTGAAGAAAAAATGTTGAGATAAAATTGCTGAGCAGAAAAAAGTGTTAATGAAGCCGACCTGACTACTTATGCTTAAGACCTGCTTTACAAGGTTGGCCCTTGATTGGCATCTGGGAACTTGGAGTTCAGGGGGCTTCCACCATTCCCACAACTGATCAAAGTAGCTTACTATATCTAAACTGTAAAACAATATAGTTTCTCCTGAAAACAATATAGCTTTCCTTCTGGGAGTCTGGAATTTTGGTATGTGCCAGGCAGAGACTACCCTTTGTGACCAGCTCCCAGTAAAAACTGCAGGCACTCAGTCTCTAACAAGCTTTTCTGGTTGACGGTGTTGCACAAGTGCTGTTACAACTGGTTGCTGGGAGAATTAAGCTCATCTGTGATTCCACTGGCAGAGGATTCTTGGAAGCTTGCACTTAGTTTCCCCTGACTTCACCCCATGTGTCTTTTTTCCTTTGCTGATTTTGCTTTGTATCCTTTAACTGTAATAAATCATGGCCGTGAGCAGAACTGTATGTGGAGTCTTATGAGTCTTCCTAGCAAATCTTCACATTTGGGGATGAGTTGAGGGCCTCTCCACAGATGCAAAACTGGTTTATGTCCTATGGGGCAATTAAACTATAATCCATGGGTTATCTTTTATACTGGACAAAAATTAGAAACCGCAAAGAAATCATACATGAGCGCAACTGTCTCTGGTGTTGGAGTGGGTTGATAGAAGATGGCACTGGCTATTCAAGGACTTACTTTGCCTAGACGTTGCTAGGTGTGAGGCTTGTTAGGAACACAAAGGCAAGGGCCCTTGCCAATGATGGTTTTCTGTGCAAAATAATATGATTAGAGATTCATAATACATATGTAGAGACAGTATAGCATAATGGTTAAGGTCAGAGACGAACTTGGTTTTTAATTCTGGCTCACCACTTACTAGCTCTGTGACTGAGCAATTAACTTCACTGAGTCTCAGTCTCATCTACATCTGTTGAGATGAGAGGCATTTCCAGATACAAATCTAAACAGTACACCATTCTCCAAACAGCCACTATAGAGGCGTCTCTGGAGGAGGAGACGAAAAAAGCTCTGGGCAACACTGAGTTTATTATAAAGTATGGAGATAGAAAGCTGAAAGAATTACTTGCCATGTAACTATTCCAAGGATAGTCCCCAAAGCAAATATGTCAAATACTCATTAAATTTGGAACAGTTAAATCTAAAGAATTCTTATATTCTGGGGTTGAGGTGGGTGGAATTTCAATATACCTTTTTAAGATCCTCTAAATACAGATCTCAAGTAACTTCTTGGTTTAGAAAGAATTGTGGAGTGTATGTGATGCTTTGGTATATTTCAAGAATATACCTAGAAAATTGCAAGCAATTTTTTTTAACCTAATGTATCTTTTGGGGAAAATACACTTTCCCATTTTGTCTTCCCCTTTTCCTAGGCTTTCAGGGCTTTGCAGGTACATAAACTTCTACTAAAGAAGCTCAGGAGTCAGTTTGTCTGAAGCCTTTCCTTACTCATCCCCATCTCTCTTTTTCAGGAAGTTTGTTGCTGGGTCCTCTGGGCGCTCTTGTGAACAGTACTCTATCGATGCCTTTTTGGTACCACTTGCTGCTTTGAAATTCTCACTTTATATCCTAGCTTCCTTCTCTCAAAGGACAACTGAGGTCAGAAGCTGTATTTTGACATTGTTTGTCGTCAGACATCTCTGACTATGCTATATCAACTCCTTTACTGGCTCCTCCTCCTTGCCCACCTTATAATATTAACACTCCTTGAGTTCTGGCCTTGGCAATCTTCTCTTGCTACTTATTCACCTTAAGCAACATCACCCACGTTCGTGGTTTAAACTACTACCTGCTTGCAGGTGACTCAACTACACACCTACAATCTAGACTCTTGAGCTCCAGACCCATAAACCCAACTGCCTAATACACTGGGATGGACCATGGGCTTCCCAAATGCAGTAAATCCAAACCTTATTGTCTTTTCTGCTTTATATATCTCCCCACCTATGAGTCCTTTTAAAATAAATGGCGCCACCATTGCTTCTGTTATACAAGTCAAACTTGTGAGTCATTCTGACTGTCTCCTTTTCCTTTACCCAAACCAGATTGATCATTCTCTCTATGAAAAAGCTCAAACTCTTGCATGATGTGTGAGTCCATGCAAGGCTGGTTTAATAACCAAAAACCAGTTGCTGAAAGCCAGTTTAACAACTGGCTTTTGGTGGTGGGGTGGAAGCCCTGATTTGTAGCATTTGCTAACATTCACAGCATAAATATTCCTGCCCTGGCTGGTTTAAAACTACATCATGACATCTCTGAATGCAAAGCTGGGAGAAAATGCCCAGTAGCGCACCATCACATAGTATTTACACCATATAGATACAATAAATGCAAATGTCCTCAACATAGGTAACAGTAAAATGTAGCAAAATAAATCAGGAAGTGGTTCATTTTGAGTAACTTTTCTTTGCAATATAATTTATTTAAGAGTAAGTTAACATAACCTAATTGCTAAAAATGACTGAGTTTAGCATCTGTCTCGAAATTCCTGAAAATTTAACCATGGGCACTTGCAAACACACCATTTTATGATCTGGAGCCTGCCTGACATTCTAGCCTCATTTTTCTTTCTATGTTTCTCTTCTCTTTAACCCTGTTTTATTAATACTGGAAGATTTTCACCTTAAATACACTTCTTTTGACAGCAGCATTCCCTACCCCTCTTGCCTCACTCCATCCACCTGGCAAACACCTACTCGTCTTTCAAGACTTAAAATCATCTCATTTATAAACCTTTCCCCTGATTCTTTAACACCCTCCTCCAGGTATTATTGTACCAACCTGAGTACTTCATGCATAATTTTAGCATGACATCTGGCATTTATTGTTTACAAGTTTAACTTTGTTACTAAACCAAATTGTCATGTATCATTTATTTTTGTGTCTCAGCTATACACATAGGCCCTTAAAAAGTTGTTGAGGCCCAGCACGGTGGCTCACGCCTGTAATCCCAGCTCTTTGAGAGGCTGAGGTGGGCGGATCACAAGGTCAGGAGATCGAGACCATCCTGGCTAACATGGTGAAAACCACATCTCTACTAAAAACACAAAAATAAGCTGGTTGTGGAGGCGCATGCCTGTAATCCTAGCTACCTGGGAGGCTGAGGCAGAAGAACCAGGGAGTCGGAGGTTGCAGTAAGCCGAGATCACACCACTGCGCTTCAGCCTGGCCACAGAATGAGTGAGACTCTGTCTCAAAATTTAAAAAAAAAAAAAAAAAAAAAAATTTGTTGAAAAAAATTAACTATAATATGAGTAGGAACTTAGTCAATGAGGGGTTGAGCTGATTTCCACTGTCACCCCTGAGGAGATCAAGCATTTTTTCTCTGAAGACTTCCTCTGGATTTCTGGACACTTCTATGCCCTACTGTGGCCCCTCTCTTTGCCATTGTATCCTCTCTAGAACCATGGGCCCAATCATTTACTTAAAGCACACCAGCTACTCTGTTATAATATGAGGGACTCTTTGGGTACAGAAGGTTTGTAAAACACAGTGTTTAAAAAAAGACAGGCACATGTACATCTTTAGAATTGTTTCAAGCTTTGCATCTCAAACCAATATCTTCCTTAGAGCCATTCCAGCCATGGAAAAAGTTACATGGTTTCTGTTTGGAACTCTGTTCCCTTAGTCTAAGGTTGGAACTAGCTTTATGGCTGCTCCCCAAGATACCAGTGGTGACTTCCATAATTCTTCTGTCAATTTCCCTGCTCTAAACTCTTCCCCTAAGCTCCAAGTGTCCCAAGACAGTGCTGCTGTCTTTTGAGTTTCTTCAACTGATGATTCCGTGCAGCAACAAGACCTGCCTTCGTCAGCCCTTCCCTTGTCTCTTCCTAAACCTACTGCTCTCCTGAAGCTCCTGGTTTTCTGTTTTCAGAGGACTCTCTCCCAGGCCTTCAACGACTGATCACTAAGTCTTTTTCAGGCAAACCACCCACATATCTCCTAAGTAATTAAATTTTCATTAGTCCAGGCACCAGCCGGTAGGAGATTTTTCTCAATACATGTATTATTTGAGGAGTCATTTCCTGCATAGCTTCTAATCAATTTCCCACAGGGACAAAGATCATCATCCCGTGTACCCAGAATTGCTTTATTTAATATGCTTGAGTCAATTTATCAATCTGTTTTCAATGCAAGAATCATATTTTATTCCTCCTCAGTCCAGTAGTTGGCATAAACACTCAGTAAATATCTGTTGAATGAAGAAATGAACCAAAGAAAAAAAAATGTGGGATTTTTTTCTCATGAAAAACACCCAGAGAATTACACAACACCAATGAGACTCAGTCTTTACCCACAAGTGGCTTACAGTCTAGGGGGACAAACTGCCAAGTCCTTTAGCTGTTATAAAAATTTGGGGCCAACTTAGATCTAATGGTTTCTCCTGAGTGCTTGTTTGCTCATGAGAAATATTCAGTTACTACTGACAGTATGTCAGTTGTGCCTTCACGGTCTTTACTTCAGATGAAGTCTTTACATTCTATCGAAACCTTTCAGTCTAAGAGTTCTTAGTAATTGAGTTTTGTTTAATTCATGAAACTTGCCGGGCACAATGGCTCATGCCTGTAATCCCAGAACTTTGGGAGGTGGAGGCGGTCAGATCACCTGAGGTCAGGAGTTCAAGACCAGCCTGACCAACGTGGCAAAAACCCCACCTCTGCTAAAAATACAAAAATTAGCCAGGCGTGGTGGCACGCACCTGTAATCCCAGCTACTTGGGAGGCTGAGGCAAGAGAATCGCTTGAACCCGGGAGGCAGAGGTTGCAGCCAGCCGAGATTGTGCCACTTCAACCTGGGCAACAGAAGGAGACTTCTATCTAAAAACACATAGTAATAATTATAACAATAATTTAGAAAACTTGCTCTTAGTGTCTTTCAATTAAGCGTAGCATGAAAAAAATATCTCCCTTGAATTAGTCAAACGGAGGCACAACAGTTTCAGGATGAAAGTTTCTGGGTGAAGTTGGGCTGGCAGCTGAACAAGTAAATGATAGCAGCTCTCAGTCCCTCCTCTCCCGTCCTGCCAGACAGTTGTTACCTCAGGGCAGGGGGAAACTGGCTTGGCTATTCCTGACAGATGGACAGTCGGTAGAACGGACCCTCCCACAAGCCCTCATCCCCTTGTGCAGCTGCCGGCCTCGTAGACAATCGTAGACAATCGGCTGTCTCCCCAGAAGAGGGAAAGAATTGTGCAGATGAGAAAGAGGCTCTCAGCGGGAGGGAGGCAGGCGGGTTGACTGACACGGGAGAGGGCTGGCTTTTTGGAGGGCTCTTAGCAACGGCCCTCCTTGAGCCATCTCAGCCACGAGAAAATCAAATCAATGTGCCATTCTTCCAGGCACGAGGCAGCAGCAGCAGTTCAACATGAAAGGAGGCTTCCTCCCTGCCTGCTAATTACCTGCTCTTCCCGATCTCACGGTTTCTGCCTTTGCAAAGTGCTACTGAGAAGGGGGAGGAAACGTCCGCCACCCATCCCCCTTGCTGCCTGGGGGTTCATACTTAATTGTGAGCCCATGTTATATCATCTCGTCTCATTGATAGGCGGGATCGAGAGGGGGGTTCCAGCCCCCCTGAACCGGCCGGAGCTTTATTCTAGAGTTACTGGCGCGTGGCTGTGCTTTTCTTTCCCGTTTGTAGGTGAAACCCCATTGGCTTCATTGGCTCCTTGATTTAAACCACGCCCGGCTTTCTGCCCGCTTTGCTGCTGCTGGGCCAGGCTGCCCAGCCATATCCCAGCCCCGTCTGCAGGGAGCCAGAGCCTGCTGCTGCTATTGTGTGGATGCCGCGCGTGTCCTCTCTTCTTTCCAGAGATGGCTAACAGGGGCCCGAGCTATGGCTTAAGCCGAGAGGTGCAGGAGAAGATCGAGCAGAAGTATGATGCGGACCTGGAGAACAAGCTGGTGGACTGGATCATCCTGCAGTGCGCAGAGGACATAGAGCACCCGCCCCCCGGCAGGGCCCATTTTCAGAAATGGTTAATGGACGGGACGGTAAGGCCGGCAGCGATCTCGGTTGCTGGGGCGGTGGGCAGGGAAACCCTCCAGGGCCCTTTCTTTTAACATAAGGCTGCGGGAAGAGCTGCTGTTGGCAAGCTCTGTGTCTCACCAGGAGGGATGGGAATGCCTTTATTTCTTCAGGATTGGAAGATTTGGGCTCCATGCACTATTCCCTAGCTAGCTTGGGGGTTCTCCACTCACCCTAGCATCACATCTCCCTTCTGAGTTGGCAAATTCGAAGCCCTTTTGATTTTTCTAATAAGAATAGAGATAAGTATGTCCTTGTGATTTCCCCAGCCTTCCTAGTGCATCAGCTCTTCTGGGGCCATTTCTTTCCTTAGGGGAACGCGTTGGTTACACAGTAAAACAAAGGAGGGAGGAGGGGGACTAGCCACCTTCACATTCTTGTGGGAGCCATGCCCCCTGGAAGTGTTCAGTGTCTGTTTATTGAGTGGATGGGTCCTCATGAAACTAAAGGGAGTCCTTACTTGTTAACTGCCTTTCTGACCAGATGCTTGTGTGTGTTTGAGGGTTTGAGGGCCGCAGGCTCTGTGATCCAAACAAGCCCATCCTTTCCTGCAGCCTGTGATTTACTGTTACATAACTGCTATCCAGTGCTTCTGCTGGGTTGCCCAGAGCTTGGGTTATATATATATCTGGGAAAAAGGTACCACATTCACTTCTTTTACACATTATTAAAATATATGGGACGAGTAAATTGCAGCCTGCTTCTTATTTGCCTTTTGATAGAAGAAATAATATTAGACTGTATCATTTGAGCTCTGCCAACCTCAGGAGCCACTAAGTCATTCCTCCTTTGAAAGTCTGGAATCACGTCCTCATCACGTCACGTCATTCCCTATCTGTAAACATTCTTTCCCTCCTCCAGAAAAAGGAAGGGAGGAACAGGGAGGGAATGGCGCTCCTGGGCTACAGGAATCTCTGTAGTAAGGAGCAGCGCTAGGAATGGGGTCATCTGGGTCTTTGGGGCTTGGTACAGGTGCCTGGCTACACAGCCCTGAGCCCATGCCTTCCTGGGGCCCATGACTTGCTCCTGCCCAAACTGGATGAGCAGTGCCCCATGTGAGCAGGATTCACTTCTCATTCTTGACCTGTAAATACAAACGGAAACATTGATTCTGTCTCTCCCCTCCCACTTCAGGTCCTGTGCAAGCTGATAAATAGTTTATACCCACCAGGACAAGAGCCCATACCGAAGATCTCAGAGTCAAAGATGGCTTTTAAACAGATGGAGCAAATCTCCCAGTTCCTAAAAGCTGCGGAGACCTATGGTGTCAGAACCACTGACATCTTTCAGACGGTGGATCTATGGGAAGGTAAACAGCCCTCCCGCTTTTGGGATTGTTCTTTTCTTCTTCTCTCCTTTGCCCCATCTCCTTGTAAAAACTGCTCACAGTGTTCTTCCCTGTGCCTGTTGATGTGTGTAAGATGCTCTCAGCTGTTATCCTGGGGGCACTGTTTGCCTTCCCCATTGTTATGTTCTATTAAAAGTAGCTACTCTCTTCTAATGGAACACACACCCTGAGGACACAGAGGGGATCTCAGCAACTAATGTAAACAGAAGCCTCAAGCTAGAGGAAGCTAATGGTGACATACAAGCCTTTTATTCCTCTTACCCCTCCCATAACAAATCACAGTTACCAGAGGAGAAGGGAGGCAGGGGGCCAGTGTGCTTCTCGCTCAGCTGCAGCTTATAGACAAAGCCATCTGGGGCTATTATGTCAATCTGAGAAATAGATAGCACTCCCACCTTTTGTTAAACCATGATCTGGGAGCTTGGTGACTCTGCCTTCCGGACATGCATTCTGCTCACAGTGTGACAAGTGCTTTTTTCCTTCACATTTGTGAATTGACTTGGTGAGGAAATCTTACAAAAGCATAAAAATCAAATCACATTCCTGGACATATTTAATAATCTGCCATTACTGGGGGACATGATGTGAACGGAGACGCTGCCAGAGAATTTGGGAACTTCGGTCATGGTGTCGTTAGTGTCCCCTTTAGCGAAAATGTGTATACCCAACCATGTGACTGTGTTCCTTCTCCACTAGGCCTGCCTGAGGCACCAGGAGATACCAACTAGTCAGAGTAGGACTGTCAGATTGACTCTGCTCTCACATGCTCTTTGTCACTGGCTGTCATTAGTGGCCCAACCAACAGGATCCCCAGGGCAGTGACCCAAATGGCTCTGTTCACAGTGAGAATGGGGTAGCTTTCCCCGATGGAGAGACATAGTATTTTAAAGGGTATTCAGATGACGGTTGAAATAGATCTCTAGCAGAAGACCATTCTACTACTCATCACACTATGATTTATAAAGACACAATGGCCTCCTTAATCCTCGGCGTCATGCAAAGAGCTAGCAATGTGTGTTTCCCTCCTAGGTGAGTGGTTAAAATCCTAAGATGCTAATTAGTTACCTTGTAGTTTGCCATTATTTAGAAATTCAGATATTCAAAACTGCAGGCCAGGCCAGTCTATGGAACTTGCTGTTGAGCCTCCAAATTCTCATGTAATTTCACAGTTGAGATTTGATCCCTGCTTCCTAGATCAAAACTATGATGATTTTTTTTTTCCAGCTAATACAGATAGCTACTGCTTGTTGATGTTTTCCTATGCACTAGGCATTTTACAAGTGCTTTATTGCATAATGCCAGTCAATTCTGCTAACAATCCTATGAGGTAAACGTTTTTTAATTTTCCCATTTCAAAGATGATGAAACTGAAGCTTGCCCATGGTTACTTGTGTCCATGAGAGAGCAGAGCCAGAACTCAAACCTGGGCTCTCTGACAGCAAAGCATAGAGCCTTAACTAGTCTGCCAACCCATTCTTGGGCCAGGAGGCTTAGTTTCCTTCACCTACACCGTGAGTGTGCTGTTGAGTCATAATGGTGACTAGCTGATGAGGATGAAGAGAAGGTGAGGGAGGAGGTGAGGAGGAGGAGGAGGAAGATGATTCAGGGCTGTGTGGGACAGAAGGATGGAGAGTCAGTGTGAATGGAAGGGACCCGGATGAGTCCCCCCCACCCCACCAAGTGCAGGAAGTGTGTAGGAGGAGGAAGAAGCCAGGAGGTCTGTGGGAGGTGAGGATTCTGAGAGCTTTCCTGTCTTCATGCTACTGAGGATGCTTTACTTGCCTCTCTCCCTTTTTACAAAGAACACAAAGGTAAAACTTTACTCCTCAGAGGTGCTCACAGCAAGTGTGGAGGAGTGTAGGGAGAAATGGTCCCTGATGTACACAGTCGGAGGGGGTATATACCACCTGCCCCAGACCTGTGTGTTAGACTCCTCTAAAGGAAGAAGGAGGCCCGGAGGGATGAGTGTGGTCGCCTGAGCCAGGACCATGGACCAGTCAGCTCCAGGGGAACAAGACAGACACTAAGAGTCCCAGCCCCAGGGTAGAAAAGTGGGGCTTTAAAGGAAATAAGAGAGCAGGTCTACTCCAAGGGCAGCAGGACTGACAGGTAGCAGGAAGAACTGTAGGCAGGTCATGCAGTAGGTAGGGACGAAGAGGAGAGCTGTCAATAGGAAAGCAGGTGCTTCGCAGTTTCCAAATGGCCCTGAGAGGGTCTGATGGCCCCCTCCATGGAATGGCAACTGAGGACCGAAGTCCAGGGAGATTTGTTATAGGTTGGAGAGGATATCTGATATTCCCCGGGATACTGTCTGAAGCTTAGGCCAATGCTGGTCACCATGCAATAGGGCAGGAGGTAGAAAAGTGGGTTGCTTTGAGCAGAGAAGCAGGGAGAGGTAGGGGAAGGCTGGCAGTACTGCAGAGCAGACTGAGCAAGTGAGGTTGGGGTCCTTTCTGCAAGAATTGGTTGTCACTCATGTGTGACATAAGAAAACTGGAATCAAAGGAATGCTGCGGGGCAGGGTTGGCACGTGTTATGTGTCTATGTGCATGTGAGGGGATACATGTTTGTGCACACAGCTATTAGACTAGCTGTTTGCTTAGCTTACCACATTCTCCCTACTATTCTCCACCTTGACTGTGGTTTTAATGCTGTCCTCACATATCAACTTACATTAATTCCGGATTCCCCGCACCTTGGTTGTGGTGTCTGTGGCCACTGTGGCTCCAGCCCTCCTTGCCTAGGAGCTTCTTTTCCTCCTCTGCAGGTATTTCATGCCCAACAGCTCTCAGTCTCGCATCTCCCCTACTCAGTGCCTTCTCCCAAGTGAGGGCTCTGCTTGCCCACAGCTGCCCGGTGACTCTCCAGGCTGCCTGGATGTTGCAAATTTGTAAGTCTGGAGAAGCCCAGGCTTGCCAAATGTCTTCTTGTTTAGGCTTCAATCACTTCTACAGGGTGAGGCCCCAGATGTACCACCATCCTTAATCACCCCAGGTGAAATACTTCAAATAGACTGCAGGGTAATTGGAATACAAGATTCAAGGCTTTAAAGTGAAATCCAAAGCTAAATGGTTCAGAAAAACAACACAATCACAGGGACATTATAGACAAAGCTACTGAAGACCCCCTAGGGCAGAGCTGGGGTGACCACTTGCTTTCAGTGATGGAGAAGAAATAGGGTGGCTTAGAGGAATGGAACGGGCCTGGGAAGTCTTCTCGTGAATAACAGAAGGTGAATGGCCTGGCAGATTACTTTTGGATTTGCCATGGGTGCCCTGGAAATGGCAGGGGTGGGGCCATCTCAGCTGTCTATGATTCAGAAGAAAGTACTCTGCAGGTAAGACTTCAGCATCTTTTCCGTGGACAGAAAGTGGGAAAGGGAGAAAAAGCAGAGCAAGAAAGGGAAGGGTGTGTGTAAGAGAGAGAGAACATTTTAGAGCAAGTGGGTGTTCCGGTCTAGTAGCGGGACAGAAAGACTGCAATGTAAGCTTATCCTAGAAGGTATTACAGGAGAGTACAGGCTCCTGAGTCAGAAATTAGACTGCCTGGACAATCCTGTGCTCTACCACTTATCAATTAACTTCTCTAAGCCTCGATATTCTCAGTTGCAAAGTGGGGGTAATCATGTCTATTTCACAGGGTTGATATGGAGAGTAAATGAGATAGTTCATTAGAAGTGCTTAGCCTGGTTCATGATGATAGTAGAGGATAATAAAAGTTGGTAATGTAGAAATTATTATTGTCATTGACTTGTCTTTTCTAAGATTAACAGAAAATAAGGGAGGGAAGAGTAAGTCTGGAAAAACACACATTCTGTCTTAGAACAAATGGACTTAGTGGCCACATACAGGAGCTGGTGGCGTTGCCTGGATGACCTTTGCCCTCTCTGACAGCTGTGGAGCCTTTACTTCATCAGCTGTTCTCTAATACAAATGACCAGACTTTAGGAGTCACCTTATTGAGTTTTTTCCACTTTGTGGTCATTACCCTCTTGATGTCTTTCCCTGTAATTTATTGCTTTACCAATTCCAGACACAGAAGACCCCGCTACACTGGAAAGAGCATGAGTTTTGGAGTCAGGTAGATGGGTTGAAATCTCTTTTGCTACATACTAACTGTGTGACCTTGTTTAAGTTGCTTAGTTTCTCAGAGCCTCAGTTCCCTTCTTGGTGAACAGTCCTAATGCCTCTCTTTTGTAGAATTTTTGTAAGGATTAACTATGTAAAGAAGCTAGCATAGTGCCTGGCTACTAGACACCTAATAAATGTTGGCTCTTCCCCCTACACCATTAGTCATTCAGCAATGATCTTGTTGGTTCATTTGTGTAACCACTTGATGTGCATTGAATGTATAAAATTCTAGAATGTCAGAGCAGGTAAGATTCGCAGATCGATCAGTCTCACGGCTCTTCTTAGTAATCCTACTGAGAAGGATTCTGGACACATGATCATGTCGTGCCTGTTCCCCTCTCCTGATGACTGGGAGTTAGGGAGGCGTGGTTTACACTGGAAGTGCCTGGAGGTTCAAATATATTCCCTGGGAAGGCGTCACTTTTTGTGTCATTCCTCAACAGCAAGAGTGAAGAGATATTTCACACAGCATGACAGATATCTTGGGATCTTGTAAGTAAAGTACCTGTAAGGACTTGAGACATCACAAGTGTCTGCTGCTCGAAGCCTCATTTTCCTTTTTTATTTTTTGAGTCGGAGTCTTGCTGTGCCGCCCAGGCTGGAGTGCAGTGGCGCGATCTCGGCTCACTCCGCCTCCCGGGTTCACGCCATTCTCCTGCCTCAGCCTCCCGAGTAGCTGGAATTACAGGCGCCGCCACTGCGCCCGGCTAATTTTTTGTATTTTTAGTAGAGATGGGGTTCCACCGTGTTAGCTAGGATGGTCTCGATTTCCTGACCTCGTGAACCGCCCACCTTGACTTCCCAAAGTGCTGGGATTACAGGTGTGAGCCACCACGCCCGGCCTTGAAGCCTCGATTTCTATCAGAGCAGCCGTCACTGCATTTATTTCAAGTGGCTGCTGACGATTGTATTTGGTGGGTTTTTCCTTTAGCAGTGGCTCTCTAATGCCAGCATGCATCAGAATCACTAGGTAGGTTTGTTAAAGCACAGACTGCTAAACCCCAACAGCAGAGTTTCTGAGGTATTAGGTCTGAGGTGAGGCCAAGAATTTGTATTTCTTACCAATTCACAGACCATACTGATTCTGCTGGTCTGGGAACCCCATTTTAAGAGGCACCACCCAGAGCAGTGGGAGTCAGGGAGGCAAGCAACAAACATTTATAAAATCCACAGAGCAAACCCAACCTCCCCTCTGATATTTCTCCCTTGACTGTTGCAATATTTTGGTCTCCCTTCACTGGAGAATTGGAAGCTTAGGCCCAAGTTATTATTCAGGGAAATAAGACATGGTTTCATACACGACTGCTTACTTTCTCTGTAAGTCCAAGAAAGATGGAAAAAGCCAGTATTCTAAGAGTCACAAGGCTGAGTCAAGACTGATATATAATAGAAGTACAATAGCTCTGAGACAAAGAACTTTGACTGCAAGACTGATTTTTTTGTATTAAAAGTAGAAATAGAAAGTAGAGACTGCCCAATCCAAGTTGACACACCCAGAGGACTTCTCTTTTACCTTTTTTCTTTATCTTCATCCTTTTCATTTACTTTTTATTTTCATAGACATACATAAGATATCTTGGAAGTAATAAAGAATTTAAGGGAACAAAATCCTTGTTAAAGTATCTTTATAGCATTAAGGATACCTGGGTTGGGGCCTTACAATACAGAACCTCCAGTTCCACACCCCAGGAGTTATAACTTAGTAATGCGGGGTGCAGGATCCCACTTCGAATAACATTACTTTGTGATAATGTAGGAAATAGGGAGCGCTGTGTTGTCAAGTCAAGCTGTCAGTTGCTAGGTGACTCCTGCTGAAAACGCTTGCCAGGTGAGACAGAGAAAGCTACCGTGCCATCAACTCCTTTTTTGTTTAAGACTAATATTTTCAAGCAGTTTTAGGGTCACAGCAAAATTGAGAGGAAGGTACAGGTATTTTCCATATGCCCTCTCTCCCCACAAATGCACAGTCTTCCCCATTATCAACATCCCCCATGAAAGTAGCACATGTTGCAAGTGATCAGCCTACATTGGCACATCATCCAAAATACACAGTTTACATTAGGTTCACTCTTGCTGTTATACATTCAATGCATTTGGCCAAATGTATAATGACGTGTATTTATCATTGCCATATCATATCAAGTACTGCCCTAAAAATCTTCTGCGCTTTGCCTTTTCATCCCTCCCACCCTCAACCCTGGCAACCACTGATCTTTTTACTGTCTCAAGAGTTTTGCCTTTTCCAGTATGTCATAAAGTGGGAATCATACAGTAGGTATGCTTTTCAGATTCCACCAGCTCTTAGATAACCAGACTCTATCTCATTTCTGCTATCCCTCCATCCAGAAAATGACCAACACTTAGCTGATCCTTCTTTGAGGCATGTTTTTCTTTTCTTGGAAGAATGGCCTGGAGCAGTGGCTTTCCAGCTCACCCGAGGAGCCCCAGCAATCTACCAAAGCATCCAGGGTGGCCGTCAGGGAGCAAAGTCATTCCAAGCTGCAGGGCTCTGGGCTGACTTCCAACTTGGAACAGAGTTCTTCTAATTATCGCTTTTACTTTTGACTTTGTGGAAGATATCTCTGAAGAAAGGAGTTATTGCTTAACAAATATTATTTAGTACTTACCACATGGCAGACATGGGGATGTTTTTAAACATTGAAAACCAAAGCTTTAGAGTAGTATCTGCCTGTCCATCTGGCTGCCTCAGAATCATCTCAGGAGGCTGCCCCAGAATCTGAATATTTAAGATTCTCGGGTAATCCTGAAGATCAGTTTAGCTTGCAAATCACCAGGCAACACCTATAACTCTCAAACTTGCCTGAAGATAAGAATCACCTGGGAAGCTTATTAAAAATATGGACTCCCAGAACTTACCAAACCATTCTCTCAGGAGAATGACCTCAAAATGCATATTTTAAAAGAGATGCGCTCCCCCGCCCCCCGCCACCCGCCGGCCAACTCCCATAAATAATCCAAGAAGCTTGGGAAACCCTGCTCTGAAGCAGGCTGTGTATGGCCATTTTTTGTACTTGCACAATTTTGAAGGCTTCGTCATTGGGCAGATATGACGCTTGGTTGTGATATGACTAGTTTAGCTTTTCTTGTTTTTAAATTTATCTCATTTATCTTATTGTTATTTAGAGACAGGGGTTCCCTCTGTTGCCCAGTCTGGAGTGCAGTGGTGCAATCATAGGTCACTACAGCCTGAAACTCCTGGACTCAAGCAGTCCTCCTGCCTAAGCCTCCCAAAGTGTTGAAATTACTGGTGTGAGCCATTGTGCCCAGCCTTTCGTTGTTTTATACTTGGTGCACATCACAGAGCTTCCTTAACTTCAGTGTTTTTTTATGCACTTAAATTTTTGATCCCCAGTTGCAGAAATCGGCTTCTAAAAGTGGCCCTGACTCCTTCTGTGTGCCACTCTTATCCAATGGTACTTGATCTGGGCTTCTGAACTGGCAAAGCAAGACAGGAAAGGCTGGAAAAAGGCCCTCTTCCCATCCTGTCAGTCCAAGAGTGCTGAAATTAGGAAACATAACAAGACTAACGTAACAAGAAAATAAGCTAGATGTGAACTGGTTCCAGAAGGCAGATTTCTGGTCATAATGTTATTTAGAATCTTGGCAATCGTTAATTTAGTGTACTAGTCCATTTTTGTTGCTTTAAGGGAATATTTGAGACTGGGTAATTTATAAGGAGGTTTTATTTTCGCTCATGGTTCTGCAGACCGGACAGGAAGTGTGGTGCTGGCACCTGCTTCTGGCAAGGGCCTCAGGAAGCTTACAATCATTGTGGAAGGTGAAGGGGCGCCAGTATGTGTATGTCACATGGTGAGAGGCGGAGCAAGAGACAGAAAGTAAAGGTGCCAGGCTCTTAAACAGCCAGATCTTGTGTGAACTCATACGTAAGAACTCATTCATTATCATGAGGTCAGCACCAACCCATTCATGAAGGATCTGCCCTCATGACTCAAATACCTCCTACTAAGCCCAGCTCCCACACTGGAGGTCACGTTTCAACATGAGATTTGGAGAGGACAAAACATCCAAACGATATCACTTGGGCAGAACATCAGAAGTGAGGCCCTCACTGCTTTTCTTTGCTTCAATCTTGTTTGGATGAAGATATGGAGAAACCCAGAAAAAAACACTCAAAGACTTACGGACATTGGGGTTAGTGCCCTTGATTCTATAGGGTCTGAAATCTGTGCTCCAGTTTTATCCCCCTCAGTGTGTCTCCTCTGGCCTGGCACAAAACAGCCGTTGTGACCCTTTCAGCTCATCCCTGATCGCTGGTTCCTACTGAGGAATGTGCTTCCTCATCCAGCCTGCAGTGGGCGCCATGGGAGATGGCGGTGTGGCATGGTGGATTGTTCAAGGGCTTTGCATTCAGACAGGTCTGATCTAGAGCTGGGCTCTATTAACTGATTGGGTGACTCTGGGCATGTTAATTAACCTCTTTGAATTAGTTTTCTCATCCACACATGAGGAGGAATAATCCCAACTCCATGAGGTTGAGATGATATATACAGTGTCTACCCTATAATTTATTTATTTATTTATTTATTATTTTATTTTATTTTTATTTTTTGAGACGGAGTCTCGCTCTGTCGCCCAGGCTGGAGTGCAGTGGCCGGATCTCAGCTCACTGCAAGCTCCGCCTCCCGGGTTTACGCCATTCTCCTGCCTCAGCCTCCTGTGTAGCTGGGACTACAGGCGCCCACCACCTCGCCCGGCTAGTTTTTTGTATTTTTAGTAGAGACGGGGTTTCACCGTGTTAGCCAGGATGGTCTTGATCTCCTGACCTCGTGATCCGCCCGTCTCGGCCTCCCAAAGTGCTGGGATTACAGGCTTGAGCCACCGCGCCCGGCCTACCCTATAATTTATATAAAATATCTTGCTTTGGAAAGTTTCTTAAGGAAAAAATTCCAATTTCTTCTTGTCAAATAATGCCTACTTCCCTAGTGGCTTCTTCCTCAAGTGTAATCACTTCCTTTTCCACTCTCCTGGGATGAGGGTGGGTTGTATTGATAGTTCTAGGCTCCTGGATATTTTATCCTAGCCTGCAACTTAGTTCCCTTTGTCCTTTCTGGGTTTATGTAGTAGTCTATAAAAGAAGTGTTATATATAACACTTACATATAAGTGTTAGTTCTTATAAGTTCTTATATATAGTCTTATATTTAAGAAGTGTTGTATAGACTACTACATGAACCCAGAAAGGACAAAGGGAACTAAGTGTTGCGAATTTTCTAGATGCAGGGATACCAGGGATGAACTAGCTACTTGTGAAGGAGTCTGGTTCTATGGTTTAATAAAACTTTGCTTCTTCACCCATTGCTCCAGGGTAGTATCTGTGGCTGAGCTGCTGGATGTCAGGCCCCACATTTTCCCAGATCCTGGACGTATCAGAACAGCTCTTTCCAACTACCAGAAACAAGCATCCGGGGTGCTCTTTGTAAAGAGTAGAGATGAGTGATATAACCTAACCTAAGCCTTCCTTTGCTCAATCATTTCTATAAGTTCCCTTTAATAGCTTGCTGCTTAAGAGCAAGTCCTCTCCCTATCTCTTCACAGAATGAGCCTTCGGAAATCATTACCACATTTATATTTTTTAAAAAGTGTCCCATTATATGGTGACAATTACAGAAATGCTTTCACCTGTGGAAGAGTCATTCTAACAACCATTTCTGTATTTCTTCTTAGTTCTGAATAATCCTTATGCCCTCTCCCTTCCGTCTGCTTCTGAAATACTTCATTCTCCACCTCCCCAGTTATTCCTTGAGTCTGGGATACTATCCATTGACAGCATTTTATCCTTGTGTGCACCACCCAGTCCCACAGGGCCTCAGGATTCAGGCAATCACCCTGTGGTTAATGTGAAGGTGGGGGCACAGGGGAGAGAGAGAGGATCAGCTTTCTCTCTCTCCTCTTCGAATAAATGAAGATCCTGAACTGGACTTCCTCTGAAGGCTTTAATTGTTTATTTTATTACAGTTCATACTCCGTTCTCACTTTCCATCTGCCTTTCCCCTGTAATTCTGTATTCCCCAGAGACTGAGCTGCAGCAGCTGGGCCAAAAAACTGCAGATGGTTCACCAGGTCTAAAGAGAGCCTTAATACTTGCCCTTAACTTTCATAGTTCCCCACCAGGTTAGATGCTGCCTTCCCTTTTGACCCTATGCTTTCTAGCTTTTGTATTCCACACTGGTGCCTTGCATGGACTTTTGATCTGATTCTAAATTGCAGGCCACCCCCACAGTAGCATCGTCTCAGTCTAGGACATGTCAGTCAGCTGGAAGAGAAGAAAGGAGAAAGGATGGGAGGAAAGGTTGACTTGTAGGGCCCAGTTGCTTTCTCCACAGGTTAATGGTCACTGGGCTTCTTAGGTAACGGGGCTCCCCATCCCACTGTGCAGGGGCCACACCGCACATCCTTCTCCCTTGCTCTCCTCCTTGTCACACACAAGCCAGTTGTTTATTGTCTCCATTTAGCTCTTTTCAAGTGGCACAACATAAAGGGCCTATCACTTGTGTCACATTGAGTGCTTTCTGTGTTGATTTGCTGTTCTTCATTTGCCAGACCTCTGGCCCAAAGAGCAAAGCGAATACTCAATTTGATGCACATGGATGATTTTATTTATACAGCAACTATGAATGGATTAGAAACTTGGTATCTCTGGTATGTACCATATAGAGAACAATGAACCAGGTTACCTTTTGTTCCTTTCTGAGAAGTTTGGGTATGGTTGTCTTAGGGCCACTTTGGGAGGTGTTTGACAGCACTGCCCCCTTGAATGTGGTCACGCGCAGCCTTCTATCAGAACTTCCCTCCTGGGTGTCCAGCTGTATCCTTCCAGCATTCCTTGGTTCTGACACGTGCTTAGCTTTAATCTCTTTTTTGGCTTCCAGGGAAGGACATGGCAGCTGTGCAGAGGACCCTGATGGCTTTAGGCAGTGTTGCAGTCACCAAGGATGATGGCTGCTATCGGGGAGAGCCATCCTGGTTTCACAGGTAAAAGTCTCTTCCTTGATCCCTGGCCCACAAGGTGATTTTAACCAGAGGGAGGGTCTGAAGCCTTGGAACTCTACAGAGGCTTTATGTACAAAGCCCCAGGACCAAGCATTGCTGTCTCCACAGCTGTTTCCCCAAAGCAATGAAAGACTGATGCTTCTGTACAGGCCAGTAACCTAGCCAGAGCAGAAATGGTTGGGCCTTTTCTACCAGATACCTGCATCCTCCAGCTCCACTCAGGTTCTGTTTCTCCTGAGGCTCAGCAGGACTGGATGACCTTTCTTGAAGGTGGCTTCATGTCTGAACTTAGTTTTATTATGACTTCAGCC